>NW_026057582.1:86730885-86784833 GCF_023721935.1 Panthera uncia
TATATATATATATATATATATATATATATATATATATATATGAAGAAAATGTCTTTAGATCCTCTGCCCATTTTAAAATCAGATCGCTTGGCTTTTTGCTATTGATTGTATGAGTTCTTTATATATTTTGGATATTAACCCCTTATCAGATACATGATTTGCAAATGTTTTCCCTTACTTGATAGGTTGCCTTTTTCATTTTGTTGATGGTTTTCTTTGCTGTGCAGAAGCTTTTTATTTTTTTTAAATTTATTTTTATGAGCGAGAAAGAGAGAGGTGGGAGGAAGAGAATCCCAAGTAGGCTCCATGCTGTCAGTACAGAGCTCAATGCAGGGGCTCAGTCTCACAACTGTGAGGTCACGACCTGAGCTGAAATCAAGAGTTGAATGCTTAACTGACTAAGCCACCCAGGAGCCCCACAAGTGACATACATGTGTGTGTGTGTGTGTGTGTGTGTGTATGTGTGTGTGTGTGTTTATATATATATATTTAATTTGCATAAGTAATTCCTTTTTGACATAGAAAAAGAAGTCATGCATACCACATGTGTATACACGCAGAAATTCACCCATAGCCCCATCACCTATCATCCTGAAAGAGAACCACTGTGAATATTTTGATGTAGGATTTTTCAGGTTTTTAATTTTTTTTTAATGTTTATTTATTTTTGAGAGAGAGACAGTGTGAGTGGGAGAGGGGCAGAGAGAAAGGGAGACATAGAATCTGAAGCGGGCTCCAGGCTTTGAGCTGTCAGCACAGAGCCCGATGTGGGGCTCAAACTCACAAACCTAAGCCGAAGTTGGATGTCTGACTGAGCCACCCAGGTGCCCTGAATCTTTCAGTTTTTAAAAATGAGATCATGGTAAACATGCCTTATTTTACCCACTCTTTTAAAAAAAAAATTGATATATTATGAACATCTTTCCATCACACTGGATGAACGAGTTATGACATAATTTTTAATAGTTGTGTAATACCCCATTGTAGTTTGTTTAGCTAATCACCTCTTTGTTGGTAATTTCAAGTATCTTCCAGTGTTTTGACTTTGGGAGGAAACTCACAAAATTATTTTCAAAGGCAGTGTCAAACAGCAAATCCTCAAAGAATCTGCAGTCTCATTTTGTGGGTCTGGTTTTGTACTAAAACCGTGTCATCCAGCATGCAGATGCTGTGGGAAACAAGTGGTCTCTGGACTGATTTTTAAGTCCCTGATCCTAGAGCTGCCTGAGCAGCTGGGTCAGCCCATGGAGCCAGGTCACTTAAGCCAAGGTGGTCCTCAGAGGACACCTGTAAAGGATGTGTCTCTCCTTGGGGGGATGTGATGGGTTCTAAGAGGGTAGGAGCCAGAGAGAGAACAGGACAGTGTATCCAGGCCTTCTGAGACATTTTATTCTCTTAACAAATATATTTTCTCGAGCCCTCTTCTAATTTGCCATTTTCCCCAAGCAGAGTAAACGGAAAAGTTCTAGCTTTGAGATTGAGAGAATTAAATGGAACTCAGCAGTAGGAGCAAATTTCATGTCCAGAACAGTTCTTCATATATTCATGTACTTATGCATTCAACAGATAGTTGTTAAGGCCTCACTATGTGGTAGGCACCAGGGTAGATGTTAGAGGTGCATACAAGCTATGGTTCCTGTCCATGGCCTGGACAAGGGGGAGAGCTGATGTTTAATATTTCACAAACATCTCTCATTTCCTGCTTTATTTAGGGCCAATTGGACTGGTCACTTTGATCGTGGCCAAGGCAATGGGTGCAGCCCAAGTGGTGGTGACTGGTAAGAAGGTTTTCTTTTTTTTTTTTTCTTTTTTAATATATGAAATTTACTGTCAAATTGGTTTCCATACAACACCCAGTGCTCATCCCAAAAGGTGCCCTCCTCAATACCCATCACCCACCCTGCCCTCCCTCCCACCCCCCATCAACCCTCAGTTTGTTCTCAGTTTTTAACAGTCTCTTATGCTTTGGCTCTCTCCCACTCTAACCTCTTTTTTTTTTTTTTTCCTTCCCCTCCCCCATGGGTTTCTGTTACGTTTCTCAGGATCCACATAAGAGTGAAACCATATGGTATCTGTCTTTCTCTGTATGGCTTATTTCACTTAGCATCACACTCTCCAGTTCCATCCATGTTGCTACAAAAGGCCATATTTCATTTTTTCTCATTGCCACGTAGTATTCCATTGTGTATATAAACCACAATTTCTTTATCCATTCATCAGTTGATGGACAAAAGGTTTTCTTTTTCAATCTCCTTGAAGAGGAAACAGCTGGCCTACCGTTTAGGCCAGGGGCTTGAGAACTATTCCTTTCCTGGAGTGCTGGGTTTCTAAAGGGGCTCTTCCTCTTTTCTCCCCCCGGGGTTCAATGGTTGAAAAGCCCACCCAGGGGCAGAGGGTGGCTGCTGTGGAGAAGGTCTGGTTCTTTATGTGTGGACCCCAGATGCCCCTACTGCTCACTCAGTTCTAAGAAGAGGCTTAGCCCCTGGTCCATTTGACCAAACCCAGGAGGTAAAGAAGGTGTGCTTGTGTGTGTGTGAGGTGGAGTTAGTGGGATCTATGATATGTTTATAGGAGGGTGTTTGTGTGTGCAGTGTGTGGTATGGGTGAGAGATGTGTGTATGTGTGAGGAGAGCTTATCTGTGACAGTATGTGTGGAAGCATGTAGGGTATAGAAGGGCGTATGTGTGTGTGTGTGTGTGTGTGTGTGTGGAGAAGGCATCAGTGAGAGAATATTTGTGTGTGTGTGTGTGTGTGTGTGTGTGTGTGTGTGTGTGTAAGGTATATGAGAGTGTGGGTGTGGGTGAGTGTATAGAATTGTGTGGAGTATGTGGATATAAGGGGAGTAGGGATGTAGGAGAGTGAGTGCTTTGTGTGTGGAGAAGGTATCAGTGTATAGAAGGTATCTGAATGTATATGTGAGGACCGGGTACCCTTCAGAGAGAGAGAGAGGGAAGCTATGTAGAGCTGTGTGGTGTGTATAGGGGTGTGTGGGGATGTAAAACAGTGGATATTTGAGAAGTGATCTGAGTGAGAGGGATGGGGGAAGGGAAAGGGAGTGTGTGTGTGTGTGTGTGTGTGTGTGTGTGTGTGCAGCTGTGTGGTGTGTATGGGAGAGTGTGAAGGTGTAGAGAGTAAGTGTTTGGGCTCAGTGACACCACCCACTACACCAGAGTTTTATTACCACTAAAACATACACCTCCATCTTCATTTTCTCTCCAATCTGCCATCCAGTTCTCAGTTTGAAAGAAACTTTTGTTCAACTTTAGATCTGTCTGCCACTCGGTTGTCTAAAGCCAAGGAAGTTGGGGCTGATTTCGTCCTCCAGATATCCAAGGAGAGCCCTAAAGAAATTGCCAGTAAAGTGGAAGATCTGCTGGGGTGCAAGCCAGAAGTTACCATCGAGTGCTCGGGGGTGGAGCTGTCCATCCAGGCGGGCATCTATGTGAGTAGGATGTGGGTCGCTGAAGCTGGTGGGCAGCTCTGGGAAATCAGTGCAGGGTAGGTAGCAGTAAGGAGTGCTAGGAACAGGTGTCTCCACCCTTGTTATGTGACCCCCCCGCCACACACACACACACAAGCAAAATTAGGTAATCTAGGTATCCCTGGTGGTTTTTCTTATTTCTTTTTTTTAATCTCACTTGTCTAGTACCCTTATTAGGTAGGTGTAAAGTCTAAACAAGGTAACAGGCATATATGGGCCTTGAAAAATGTTAAGAGACACACCCCTTTAAAATGGGGTTGCTATCATGATCATATCTATGGTCATAAAAGCAGTGCTATTGGTAAAAAGATAACAGAAGGAAGAGGGAACCATGCCTTAGTTGTGTGTGGGAAATCCCTATCTTCTTTAATTGAGGAAAACTGCAGTCTTTGAGTCATTGATACAAAGTGAGAGGCATTCATTTAGTTAGTCACAAAGGTGTGGTGATTTTTAGGGTCACAGTTGGCCACTACTCTTCTGTCCCAGACCTGGCAACAGGTAGCTGCCAACACCTGATTTGCACCTCGGCAACCCCCCAGTAGTTTATGGGAAGTTGGCGGAATGGGGATGGGGAATGGCATTGATACCAAGTATGAGGAAAAGAGGGGAGAAAGAATACCTTCTAGGCTTCAGCCTCACCATGTGCTGTGTCTTCTGCTGGGTACTTTATAAATGTGATGCCAGATCTGCCCAGTAGCCGTGAAGATTAGTTACCACTTCCTGCATTTTACCACAAGAGGCCTGGTGACTTGCCTTGAACACACTGCCCCAGTGCCTGAGTTTTTCTTACTCTGTCCACTGCTTAGGAGAAAAGGGAAGAAGGGGACCAGGAGACAGTGGGTAACCATGCTGGCATGGGAGGGACTGGGCTGAGGAGGGTGGTGGCAGCAGCCTCCAGCACTGAGCACACAAACCCCTGAGTCCCACATTGCTTCCTCGCGGCAGTACAGACTTCCTCCTTCCTTCTGAGTCACAGCTGGGTCATGCGTAAGGGCACTTTGCACCTGCAAGACATTCTGGGGATGGCAGAGCTGCCTACCTATTTTCCTACCTGAATACCCATGGCATCAGGGGCTGAGGAAGTGTTGGGAGGGCGGGGAGGAACAGGTGCCACTTTTTCTTTGTCCTAAGTTCCAGCTGGAGCCGGCCCACCCTCTGCTCCACTGTCAGAGATGACAGTTACCATGTGGGAAGGGGCAAAGAGAAACCTTTCGGTCTGTGTGTGATTAGTCAACCAGTGACTTGTCTTGGGCTCCTGCTGCGTTCCGGCTTTGTGCTGGGCACTTTGAGGGCTCTGATGAATAAGGTGTGTCCCTCTTCAAGTTGTTGGCAGTCAGTGACCCTCACTCCAGAGGAAGGCAGTAAAAGCCATGGCTTCATAATGCAAGACTCTCTTTTTCTCCCCTGCCTGGAGAACATTGGGAACAGTTGGCATCTATCTCCAGCTGTTGACGGTGGGGGCCCGGTTGCTAGGCTACCTGAGGCAGCTGGGCCTGAAGCCAGTACCTCTCCTGAGTGGGGAATAGAGCCATTATGCATGACAGATGCTATAGGGTGCTGCAGGCCACCCCACCAACAGGCAGGTTAGGTGGAGGCATCTTATATGGACACACCTGAGAGTCACTTTCCTGGCAGGTTTGTGACTAGAAAATGTCTGGGAAGAAACATGGCAAATGCTTAGGGTAGAGTTCATGTCATCTTGGTGCAGAGGTCCCACCCACAAAACAATAGTCAGGTAGTCCAAGCATTCCTTTGCCTGTGGTCTGCAAATAGCTGGCCTCCTGGCAGCTTGGGATGGCCAGCTTGATAGTATTCCTCCCTCTCACTAGGTAGAGAGGAAATACTGATGGGGAAGCAGTTTTTCTAAACAATTTATCACTCAAAAAAGTTTTCTGTGGCTCACTCACAACTTTGACCTTACCTCCCACCCCACCCCACCTTTTCCAGTGGGAACAGCAACATTTTCCAGTGGTGAGAGCGCCTTTCCTGACAGTGTTCATAAGTCACAGTGGTTTGTAAGTGACCCTGTGCTTCAATAAAAACAGAAAACATGCTGAACGATGAGCCCATCCTAGTGCCGAGAACTGTGATTTTTATCCTAACAGCCCCACTGGGGAGGCATCATCCTGATCGTATACACGAGGAAGCTGCTTGAGAGGGTCCCATAGCTCAAAAGTGCAAAGTCCAAAGTCACCTCCATTCTGCAGGCTTCTCTTCATGGCATTTCCTTCCCCCCATAGGCTGTGATGTGTGGCTTTTTGCAGCTCCACTGGTTAGACTGGTCCCAGTAAGTGCTAGCTGCTCCCAACTATAATGAAAATGAACTATTTTTCCATCTCTCACAATACTGACCACAGTGATCCCCAGAAATCTCTGGTGGAGGCACAACACTCATGTGGAATCAGTGGAATGAGTGGAGATTGTCAGGAGAAATTTCATTCTCTGGCCCATTCTAAGGAGGGAAACTGATAAGGCAGATAGGTGTTTAAGGAAGACAAAACCTATTGTGGCTGATACTGTTGGGATGAATGTCTCTGGAACAAAAATATTTCTAAATGCCAGCCAACCTGTGTGTGTAAGGCAGTCTTTAAGCCAGAGAATTCTAATGGCCCTCCCCGTTTGTATGTGGTGGGTAGTTTTATCACCAAGAGGGTGCTTCCTTAGAGGTTTGAGCAAAGTGCTGTCTTTTATGGGGTTGACATTCTGGAGGAGGGGCAGGTGCTGAGATGAGGATGTACCTGAACCAACATCTGGTACTGAATTAGTAAAGCTTTGAAAGATGCTCAGGGCCTGAAGGTTAACTGTTGGTAGGGGAGATTTCTCACTGGGGTCTGGAGAACTTGGCTATTTCCTAGGAGGCTGTAAACAGCCGAGGGTGCTCCCAGTGTACCTGGTCCTCCTCTGGATCTTCACAGAAGATAACTCTGCTGCTCTGTTAAGTATGGTCAACATATGGAAGATTTCACCAGTATAGAAAGCATCATATTCTCTGGAACATCTGGGTACTCACCTGATGCAAACAGATATTTATTTGTGCGAGAAGTCTGCATTTTCTGATCTTCTGAGTTTTCTTGGTCTTATCTCCTCTTCAGGCCACTCGTTCTGGTGGGACCCTGGTGCTCGTAGGACTGGGCTCTGAGATGACCACTGTGCCCCTCGTGCACGCAGCCACCCGGGAGGTGGATATCAAGGGCGTGTTTCGATATTGCAACACGTGAGTATGTTGTGGGTGAGCCAGGGTAGTGAAGGGCCAGCAAGACCCGAGCGTGGCCTCTGGAAACAGGATCCTCTCTTGTTTAGTCATGAGGGGCTTTTCCTTACCACACTGACAGCCATGCAACATGGTAGGGATCCAAAGACAGAGCATCAAACAAGAGGGCAGAGATGGCGGAGGGAAGGATGGACAGCAGGAGGCAAGGAGGGGGATGGATCTTGAAGCATGCTCTTCTTGGATGTCTGCCCCTTATCACCCAGGCCCTCTCTTTTCCATTTCCTCAAGTGGCCACGTCTTCATTGTCCTCTTTTAAAGGGAAGAAGGAGAGAAAGGGGACAACAGAACAGCAAGAACTCAAGCCCCTTGGTTTCCACCCCAGAGCCCCAGGGCCCCACCCTGGGAAGTGAGAGGGTCTTAGTTCACCCCACCTCATGTTCTGTGGTTCTGCCCTCTCCCCATCTGGGGAACTTTCCCAGGACCACCTTCCCTACCAGCGTCCATCTATGACCGTCTATGACCATTCCTTCAGCAGAGTGCTCTTTTCTGATGAACTCTGCCAAGCCAAGCTGCAAAGGGGTGTGGCTGGGTTATCATGAGCTCCTTCTCTGAGGCTAATCTGCCTTTTCACAGTGGCCTCCATATGCCTTATGCCTTCATGCCAAAGGAATTCTAAGCTTTGTGACAGACATTGCAGAGGGGTGGAAGCATTTGGGAACAGACTCTGGATTCCCAAGTTGCAAGTCATAAGATCATTTCCACCATCGTTGGGCTGTAGAATAGACTCGCCAGGACCACAGTGCTATAAATAAAAATGGCCAAGCTGATCTTGTGCTTGGTAGTTTGGGGACGTAGTTCTTTCCTCCTGCAGGTTGAATGTAACACTTGTGATCTTTTTACAGGTGGCCGATGGCGATTTCAATGCTTGCATCCAAGTCTGTGAATGTAAAGCCCTTAGTCACCCATAGGTTTCCTCTGGAGAAAGCTCTGGAAGCCTTTGAAACATCCAGAAAGGGATTGGGGTTGAAAGTCATGCTTAAGTGTGACCCCAATGACCAGAATCCCTAATATTAATTGGGCTCTGCCCTCACCATTTCCGCCCCACCCCCCACCCCCCAGTATCTCCAGGCAGGGATGGGCTTTGAATACAGAAGTTTCTTTTGAGTAATGAAAACAATTCATTATAAGCAGAAAGCCTTACATGGAGGAATTGGTGTGCCTTAAAAACACAAGTAGGGGCAGTTTGGGGGAATTTGCAGCCAGAATGACCTGTTCATGCAGAGCAAAGTTCAGCAAGTAGAGCAGAGTTTGGTGTAGGTACTGGGAACTCCCCTTCTTCCTGGAGCGCCTGAGTTGAGTAAGGAAAGAAATCTGCCCATTGGGTTCCTGGTTCCACTACGACTGGCCAGGTGGGGATGGGAGCTGAGTTATGAAGAGATAACTTTATCAAGACTTAACTGGCCCAGAAATTGATTTTCATGAAAATCTCAGCTCAGGGTCTGGGATGAAGCGTTCTCAGCAGTTTTATAGTTTAGAGCACAGTGTTTCTAGACATAAGTGCTATTTGGTTTGATGATAAAAGACTTTAAAGGGACTGACCTGGGGCGCCTGGGTGGCGCAGTCGGTTAAGCGTCCGACTTCAGCCAGGTCACGATCTCGCGGTCCGTGAGTTCGAGCCCCGCGTCAGGCTCTGGGCTGATGGCTCGGAGCCTGGAGCCTGTTTCCGACTCTGTGTCTCCCTCTCTCTCTGCCCCTCCCCCGTTCATGCTCTGTCTCTCTCTGTCCCAAAAATAAATAAAAAATGTTGGAAAAAAAAAATTTAAAAAAAAAATAAAATAAAATAAAGGGACTGACCTTCCTGCATCTAGGATAATTTTTAAATCTATCAAGAAAACAAAACAATGCTGAAATCCCTCATAAGGTCCAACCAGCTTGCATTCTCCAAATGTAAAAAGAGTCAGGCAAGTTCTCAACATTGCTTAAAGATCACCTTTTCTTGAATTCCTAAGAGTTCTCTGTGACTTAAACTACCTTCCCAGTGCTCCCCACCCCCACCTGTCTACTTTCAGGGGCAGTCCCTGAGGGCTCCTTTGTCACTAGACAACGGGGGAGGCGTCCTCACAGGATTTGCCCCCGAAGTGTCTGGCCAGTGCACCCGTCTTCCCACCCCACAGGGTTAGCATTCCTTTCACATTCACTGATGATAGACAATTCCATTTAATTCTGGTAGTTATAAACAGAAAGCCTTCCTCCTCACAGCCTGTTAAATAAAGCTCTTGGTATCTTTCTGTTTGAATGATCTCTCCGATCTTGTTTTGATCATGGGGTTTTCTTGGGTAAGATTTGGGTCCAAATCACTTTTTGCCCATTTGTGACTTTGAGATTATTGGTCAGGAATGAGGATATTGTAGCTGTGACCTAACTTGGGTTGCAGCCTTTTAATCCTTCACTTCAGCTGGGAGTGGAGGGTGAGTTTGAAGAGGTGCTGGCTTTCTTGTGACTGGGGCAGGCCATGATCGCTGCTTGGAATTCCTCAAACTGCTTTGGGTAATAAATTGTGCTTGTGGTACCTGACTGCTGCCACCCGTTTGTGCCCCTTTGTAGGGAGGAATGGACTCTGGCTACCCATTTAACAAAGGGAAGGACCCAGGATTTTTGAAAGCGACACATTTTCTGCATCAAATATAATTTCATTAACTTAGAAATTTATGTTCATGATCTCTAATCCTCACAGCAAGCCAGATACGTCAGATTATTTTACAGCTAAGGAAATAGAGACATCAAGGAATTTGCTCAAGGTCACCCACTGCTTTTCCTCTCTCATGTTCTCTCTGGAGGAAGGGGGCGAGTCTTGAGACTTCTGTGCACACTCAGCAGCCACAGAGCCCACTTGTACTTTCTTCTCGGTGTTCCGCTTAGCTCCAGGGGCAGACTTGCCAGCTGCCTCCTCTTAACTCCTAGCTCTGGTGCCCAGAGTTCCTTGAATGAGGAATGAGAAGGCCTTCCCCTTCTAGATGGAAGGCTTCCAACAGAAATGCTCCTGAGGGAGGTGGATTCACTGCTAAATTCACAAGTAGCCACTTTTCCTTTGATTGTGGTTTATTGGAGGGAAAAGACCCCTGAACCTGAGAAGGACTTAGGAGCTACAGAGGGGACCCTGGGAAGGTGGGGCTACCAAGGACAAAGGCATGGGTGACCTATCTTACTGAGCTGTGCCTGGCTCCCTCACCTCTGCGGCCTTGTTGAAATGTTCCCCACTGCCATTTGGAAGGAATTGCAGGAAGCCCAGGCATTGATTCTTCAGCCGTCTCCACTTAGTGCTCAATAAATATTGATTAACTCAGTGAATCAGTCCCGGAACCAGGAATATGGCCCTGTCGGCCTCTGTGCTCACTAGTGCCTGGCACCTTGTTGGCTTTCAATCAACAGAGGACCCCACCCAGCTGGCACTCCCAATACTAGGGTGGGGTGTGTGGGTGGAGAGCTGTGAAGAAGGACCCTGAAGGCAGGCTGGAGGGTGGAAGGGGGAGGCTAGCCCATGGGCCCTAAAGGAGAAAAGTGGACACGGCTCCAGCAACTTCTCTTGACATCCACCTTTGGCTACAGTGAAGTCACTGTATGTTGATGTGGAGTCACTTCTGGACCGCCAATCCCTGGTTCTCAAGCCACCCCAGGCTCACTTCTCTGTACACAGTCCTGTCTCTTCCTTCTTGGCTCCTATTTTTCTCCCTTTAGGAGAGCAGTGGGGGCATGTGGGGAAATTGCTTGGACCAGAAATTCAAAGTGTTGGAGGCAAATAGGATTTATTGGGTATTTGTTTTCCCAGAACTGTCCTCTGTCCATGATCTCAGCCTAGGCTTGGAATACAGAAGGCCCACTAAGGGACCCACATCCCCGGGTAGCAGGCAAATCTCTACCGCCCCTACCCCAACTCACATAGCCAAATCCCAGAGAGTTCAGAGAGGAGCAGCATGAGGAAAGGGTGGCAGGGAAGTGGCTTGGCTTGGAGCTCATCTGCAGGAAGTACCTTCAAGACAGCAGCATGTGTTCTCTGGTGCAGTGGCTGCCTTGTCGCAGCTGCAAGCTGTGCTCCAACTGTCTCTGACCCCCACTCTCAGCACCCCTCTTGTAAAACCCTGGTGGAGTCAGGCACTGAGCTCCTTCTCCAGGTGCCTGATGGTGTTCCTGCCAAGAGATTGCTTGGTGGATCTTAATCGTCGGTGGGGGTGGTGGGATTGGGGAGTAGCCTCTGTCTTCAGGGTCTTGGACCCATCAAGCCTACAAGAGACAGCACTTCGTAAAGGGTTTGATGCCAGGATTCCTGGGTTCTTTCTCTTTTCTTTTTTTTTTTTATTTTTAGTTTTTATTTAAATTACAGTTACTTAGCATACAGTGTAATAGTAACTTCAGGTGTACAATATCGTGATTCAACACTTCCCATGCAACACTAGGTGTGGGAACACTACAACACTTTCTAATCCTGAGCCCATCACAAACTCACTGCGATTTTCCCAGTCAGTTCCCTAATCCAAGTCTTGGTTTCCTCCCTTTTTAATAGAGGAGTGGCCAGACGACCTCAAGGCCTCTATCATCACTGATATTGTCACCATAGACCTAATCTTTACGGCCCATCTGCTTGTACTCACTGACCTTTGTCCTACATTTTCCCTTAAGCTCTTCTTTCCAGTTTATCTCTCAACTTAGCCAAAAGACCGTAGCATCCTATAAAGGAAGCCAAAACTACTCAAGCAATAAAGACTGCCCTGATAAGACCCAGCCAGCCCAGACCACATAGACCAGTTTCAACTAAAGCCCCCACTCGAGCCTGCACAAATGAACCATGAAGTGACCTCTGGAATGACTAGCAATCACCTTTACCTCACTTCTCCTTTACATAACATACAATATGTGTATAGGCATGTTTCTTAAGGCACATGTACAACCTTATGCCTGTCTCTACGTATGATGGACAAAGACCCCTTTTTAAATATTCATCCTAACCATAAATAAAAGGAATTCATCCACCCTTGCTTGGGGAGTTACGGCTTTGGAAGTTATTCCCCTTAAGTTCCTTATTTGCTGCAAATAAATATTACATTGTGCAACAATTCACCTGGCATTTCTATCTACGACTTATCAAGGAGTGAACTCCTATCAGTTTAGTTATGATATTATACAGGGTTCCCATCATCCCAAGGCCCTGAGGAAAGAGGACCCCTAGGGGGTTGGTCCTTGAGGTGGAGGTGTGAGGGGCCTTCTTGGGTTTCAGTGCCAGTCCTGTGTATGCATCTGTGCGTGTGAAGAAGTCACCTGAGGGAGGGAGGTGAGAGGAAGCTGGGGGTGAGGAAGCTGCCTGTGGAAACACCTACATCCTGGCCATCACTTTGTTCTGTTGCTTGGCCTCAGGCTCCCATGTATAGTCCTGAAGGGGACTGTGTAGCAGAGTTGGGCCCTGGGAGGTCTGGCTCCATCACCGACTTCCCTGCTGGTGGTCAATGATTGGCCTTTCTGTGCTCTGCATAGGACTGGAGGCAGAAACACAGCCTAGCAGTGGGGGATAGATGGATGGGGGACCCCAGGAATCCATCCAGAGTAAGGAGGGAGCTGTGGGAAGAAGGTGGGCCTGGGCCAAAAGTGGGCCTATTCTGGGCACAGCACCACGGAGGCACAGTCAGGATGCAGCTCCCTTGGGACCAGCTCCAGCCTTCAGGAGGGTGGTGCTAAAGCCGCATGTGCCCTGCCCAGACCTCACAGGCTCTCTGTGTACCGGCCACCAGCTCCCTGGTCCTGGAGGCCTCTCCCACAGACCTGCCTCAGCACCTCCTCCCTGCAGGCATCCCAAGTGGCTCAACTGTTCAGTTGCTTGGCATGGCCCTTGTCACCAGGAGATAATGGTATCTGTACTTTTCCTTATCACACAGGTTTGCATTGTTAAGAAAGTAAAAGCAAATAAGTAAAAAGAAGAGAAAATCAGCATAATCTGTTCTCCAAGGATACTAATAAGTTGGAGAACTTCCTTCCAGCTTTCCTCTGTGTGGCTCTATACATATAAAGCATGCACATGCATTTATAATCAGAAATGGGAATGTACTTTACCTACTTTCCTCCCCCATTTTCCCCCATAACAGATTAGCACTTTATTTAACAATCACAATTCCCTCTTTTTTTTTTTTTTTTAACATTTATTCATTTTTGAGAGACAGAGAGAGTGTAAGCAGGGTAAGGACAGAGAGAGAGGGAGACACAGAATCCTAAGCAGGCTCCAGGCTCTGAGCTGTCAGCACAGAACCCGACGTGGGGCTCAAACCCACGAACCACAACATCATGCCCTGAGCCGAAGTCGGGCGCTTAACCGACTGAGCCACCCAGGCACGCCCATAACTCCCTCTTAACAACAACAAAAAAACAGGGTTAATGGAGGGAGGTGGGCAGGGCATGGACTATATGGGTGATAGGTACTAAGGAGGGCACTTAGGATGAGCACTGGGTGTTACATGTAAGTGATGAATCACTGAATTTTACTCCTGAAACCAATATTGCACTGTATGCTAACTAGAATATTAAAAAAATTTGAAAAAAATAAATACAAAATGAACAAATAAATCTAATGAAATGGAAAAACAACAAAACAAAAACAACCACAATTCTCATTGATGAGTAACAGTAATTCATGAATTAACAGTAATTGCTTTATACCATCCAACACTCCATCAATCCAAGAGCAACTTTCCCTAATTATCTAAAAGAAAAATGACTTTTTTCACGTCATTTTCTTGAACTAGGATCCAAACACATGTGGCTAATGTCTCTTAATTTTTTTTAAGTATTTATGTATTTTTCGGAGCGTGCCAGTGGGGGAGGGGTAGAGAGGGAGGGACAGAGGATCCGAAGTGGATCAGGCTGACAGCAGTGAGCCCAAAGTGGCGCTTGAACTCACAAACCCACTGTAAGATCATGACCTGAGCCAAAGTTGGTTACCCAACTGACTGAGCCACCCAAGTGCCCCCTTAAGTTTCTTTTAATCTATTATAGGTCCCCTCCATTTTGTTTAAATGTCACTTTTTAAATGTTTATTTATTTATTTTGAGAGAGAGACAGAGAGAGACAGAGAGAGTGTGTGTGTATGTGTGTGTATGCATGTGCACACAAGCAGAGGAGGGGTAGAGAAAGAGGGAGAGAGAATCCCAAGGAGGCTCCATACTGTCAGCGCAGAGCCCCATGCAGGGCTCCATCTCATGGTTCATGAGATCATTACCTGAACAAAAATCAAGAGTCAGACACTTAACCAACTGAGCCACCCAGGTGCCCCTAAATGTCACTATTATGTTCAAGAAACTGGGTCATTTGTCCTCTACATACTGTTTTAACATTTGTTTTCATTTAATAAAGTATGTTCATTTGACAGATTGTTAAATTCCTTTTTATGTCAATAATTAAACACATCATTATTTTTAATCACCATATTCCATTGCATGGATGTACTGTAACTCAAAGCAAATCACAGTATTTTGGGTACTTGTATAGTCTACAGGGCTTGGGGCTTACAATAAAGTTGCAATGATTATGTTGTGCATACGTTGCTTTCTAGAGTTATGTTTTAAAATGAAAATAGCTGGGTTAAAGGGTCTACACATTTTTTTTTTTTAGTGTTTGTTTGTTTGTTTATTTATTTATTTTAAATGCTTATTTATTTTTGAGAGAGACAGAGACAGAATGTGAGTGGGTTAGGGGCAGAGAGGGAGACACAGAAGCAGAAGCAGGCTCCAGGCTGTCAGCACAGAGCCCGAGGCGGGGCTCAAACTCCCGAGCCGTTAGATCATGACCTGAGCTGAAGTCGGACGCTCAACTGACTGAGCCACCCAGGCGCCCCTAGTGTTTATTTTTAAGAGAGAGACGGACAGAGAGAGCATGAGCAGGGGAGGGGCAGAGAGAGAAGGAGACACAGAATCCCAAGAAGGCTCCAGGCTCTGAGCTGTCCACATAGAGCCTGATGTGGGGCTCAGACTCATGAACCATGAGATCATGACCTGAGCTGAGGTTGGACGCTTAACCAACTGAGCCACCCAGGCGCCCCAAGGGCATACACATTTTAAAGATGACATGGTTAGACTGGAAAACAAAATACTGTTGAAACTACCTAACAGAATCTGAGATTGGGGTGCCCCAGGCCATGTACAATGTGGGAGAACTCTGGAGTCTAGGGAAGCTTTCAGGAACTGTTGAGGATGGGGCCATGAAGCCACTGGCTCTCTGGCTTTAGGCCAGTCTTGGGAGGAGGCTTGGACCTCACCATCTGTAAATTTGGATGAGTCTCCACCTCTTTGTGCCTCAGTTTCCTTTTTTTTTTTTTTTAATTTTTAAATATTTTTAACTTACATCCAAATTAGTTAGCATATAGTGCAACAATGATTTCAGGAATAGATTCCTTAGTTCCCCTTACCCATTTAGCTCATCCCCCCTCCTACACCCCCTTCAGTAACCCTCTGCTTGTTCTCCATATTTAAGAGTCTCTTATGTTTTGTCCCCTTCCCTGTTTTTATATTATTTTTGCTTCCTGTCCCTTATGTTCATCTGTTCTGTGTCTTAAAGTCCTCATATGAGTGAAGTCATACGATATTTGTCTTCTCTGATTGTCTAATTTCGCTTAGTGTAACACCCTCTAGTTCCATCCACGTAGTTGCAAATGGCTCACTTTCTTTTTTAAGAATAGTCAGTGGTCCCTTCTAGCTCTGGGACTACTGCAAGGATGACAACAAACAGCTCTTGTAAAGGGCTGGCATGGAATTCATAGGGAACTGTGGCTGGGTCACTATGGAACAGTGGAAGACTCTGTTCCCACCATGCCAAACCTCAATGCCAGAGGACTCTGGGTATTAGTCACCAAACTTTACTAAGTCACCAAGAGAAAGTGATATGTGGTATGTGTAGAATGTTCCTTTTTGGCTCTGGCCTCTCTTAAGTCGATGCAAGTCCACATGGTGTAGAATAAACTGGAATAGTTATTAACATGCAAATTTTGGATTCTCAGAGCCCCCCAAGAAATTGACAATTTGTAGGACTCTTAAGGACTCTTGTCTGCTGAGTGAGGGATTTAAAAATCATCATATTACTATTTTAATCTCTTATCAAATATGTATATAATGTTGTGCTTATACACCTTAACAATACAGACTTTCAAGGGTGCTTATATATTTGTGCTGTGTGCTTTCAAGAACACTGAAATGAGTCACCCACTTTGTGCGGTGGGATGATAAGGGACTGACATCATTGATATTATCAAGGATTAAGATTCTAAGGAATTTCTGAAAAAATTGCTAGCAATAAACAGAAAGAGGACAACACATGACCTATGAAAGAGTGGATGAGGAAAAAGCTAAGAGGCAAAGGATTTAGTAATCCAGGGCAGGGTGAAGACAGTGACTCAGCTATGGCTTTTGGAGGTCGGGGCTGCTGATTCTGAGGAACAGCTGGGGTTTTGGCACAGCACGGAGACAGACAGGCTCCAACCAGATCTTCCCGGAGTCAAACCGACTTGGCTTCTCCTGGTGCCACGTATGAAATTCCCACATCTCACTACACACCCAGCAGAACTAGAACCCAAGGAACACTGTTGCCCTGTTCATTGGTTCCCTGAAGCCATGCTGCCTTCTCTCAGAATAGGGTTCCAAAGGGAATGATGTTTCCAAGGGAAAGATAGACATTGTTGGGGTGGTTGGCAGGGGAGGTGTTTCTGTCATCCAGTATATGTCTGGTTATGGGCCTGCCTGGAGAAAATCTCTCAAGCATTTGGAAGAGGTGTTAAAGGAAGTGTGGTAAAGGTAGTGGGGTGTTTAGATGTCGTGACCTCCCTACAGTAAGACAGATGTAGGTAGGTACATGTTAGGCTACTCCATTTCCTTATGACCTTGAGCAACTCACTTAAAATTCTTCAAGCCTCGGGTTCTTCATCCTTTAAGCAAGAAAAATAATACCTAGCTCAAGGTTGTCATAGAAACAGAATGAAGTGATTTCTAAGTCTTTTTTTAAGGGTAGAATTAATATTTTATTGTCACTTATAATCAGATGATAGTTGGGATATATAGTCTTTTTGTACATAAAAAAATTACAAGTTTTAAACAGCCAATGACTGGTTATGTTTTCAGAAAACATAATTAGATTAATTCACTAATGGTGCCTTCAAGTTTTTCTTTATCAGCTCCAGATGATTTACTCACCTTTTGTCCCTTCTTAAAAAAAACTAGAAGGGGTGCCTGGATGGCTCAGTGGGTTAAGGGACCAACTTTTGATTTCAGCTCAGGTCATTATCTCACGGTTTGAGTTCAAGCCCCTAGTTGGGCTCTGCACTGGCAGTGTGGAGCCTGCTTGTGATTCTCTCTCTCTCTCTCTCTCTCTCTCTCTCTCTCTCTCTCTCTCTCCATCTCTCTGACCCTCCCCTACTCGCGCTTGAGCTCTCTCTCTCTCAAAATAAATAAGCATTAAAAATAAACTGGAAGGCTGTCATACATTTGGCTTCATGCTCTGAAGCAACATTCTGTCATACATGTTAACATTAAGGAAACCACGTTGGAATATTTCTCATAACGGTAATGAAAGAAACGCTTGATCATTTTGCAAGGTCCACACCATGTGGCTGAGAAGTCAATTACTACAAGTTTATCTCCTGCACTGTTCAAGGCTTCCTGAAAAGCATACCTCCTCTCAATCTGCTTCACCATTTTGGTGGCTGGGGTCTGATAAGCAACCGTAAGGACTGATGAAAGTGGATCTAAACCACCGGACAGAGCTTCGATTTTGAAATCTTTAACTTGGTGAATGACACCATGATTGTGCTTAATAAGTGCTTGTGCCCCTGCTCCTCCCTCACCAAACCTTATCTCTTCATGTGGTAAATGAGCAGGGTGGCTGACCCCAAGACTTTTCCAGGTCTGAGCCTAGAGTCTGCAAAGGTGCTTGGAAGTATTGTGAGAAGTTCCCAGGGTGGCAGAAAAGGCCTCAGCCTGGCGTGACCCAGCACCCTCAGCTCTTCCATAAACCTGCCAGGGCAAGGGCACTAGAAGTAGACCTGGAGGCTCAACAGAGTGCAGGATCGGGAACCAGGTAACTACACTCAGGAGCTGCCTCTTACCTGCCTGCCCTGCTCTGCTCCTGAGACCACCCAGAGGGGGCCCTGAGCCCAGAAGCCCTGAGCAATCCATCCAGTGGGACAGGGACTCCAGGAGGCATGGAGGTATCCCTCACTGGCTAGCATCTGGCACACTCAGAAGGAGCTCTGGAAATGTCCGTAGCCTGATAAGCAGCTAGACCTCTCACTCTCTGGTCCCAGCCACTGACATCGTGCCCATCAGCCTGAGCTGACACCAGAGTGGCCAGGAGTCCTCAGCATGGCTCACTGCATAGAAGGGGAAATCAAGCCCCAAGGACCCAGGAGGGGCATGTCTGGAGACTGCAGCAAGAGGAAGGCTCACCCGAGCGTTGAGCTCCCAGCCCTGAAGACCCATGAGATAGACTGGAGTCCAAATTAAGATGGGGACCAGCTGCTCAGGCCAGACTTTTTGACTTTAAGAGGGATTGTGGGCATCCCTGTGGTGTGGTAAGAACAACACTGAATCCGGGGGGCTCAGGTAGCTCAGTCAGTTAAGCGTCTAATGTGGCTCAGGCCATGATCTCACTGTTTATGAGTTTAAGCCCTGGGTTGGCTCTGTGCTAACAGCTCAGAACCTGGAGCCTGCTTCGGATTCTGGGTTTCCTGCTCTCTCTGCCCCTCCCCTGTTTGTGCTCTGTCTCTCTCTCAAAAATAAAGAGATAAACATTTAAAAAAAAAAAAAAAAGAACAACACTGAATCCAAGGCAGAGTCCTCGGTTCTGGGACCAGCACATCCCCTCCACCCCAACTAATTTTAGGAGAGCTATTTAATTTGCATGTGTTCTTGGGCATCTGTAGCAGGGTCAGTAAAACCCCTCTCAGGAGCATTATCATTGTACAGTAGAACACTAAGCTGCTGTGAAAAAGAATGAGGGAACATTCTAACAGCTAATGCCCAAGGGTTTACTATGGGTCAGACACTTCTGAGAATGCCAGATGTCTTAACTCATATCACCCTCAAATAATCCTATGGATTAGTATCATTCCCCCCATTAAAATATTTTTTTAATGTTTATTTATTTTTGAGAGAGAGAGACAGTGCGAACGGGGAAGGGACAGAGACAGAGGGAGACACAGAATCCGAAGCAGCCTCCAGGCTCCGAGCTGTCAGCACAGAGTCTGATGTGGGGCTCAAACCCTCAAACTGAGATCATGACCTGCACTGATGCCCAAAGGACTGAGCCACACAGGCACAATTCTACCCATTTTAAAGCTGAGAAAACTGAGGTACAGAAGTTAAATAATTTGCACCATTCACCCCCACCACATGCATACGTATGTTTGAATATGTGTGGGAAAAATATCTATAAAGATGGATACCAAACTGTTAATGGCACCTAACTCTTGAGGTTTTTTTGTATTATTTGAAGGGAAGATAACATGAGGAATTTCTTTTTTAAAACCATATACATTTCAAAAATAAATAAATAAATAAAACCATATACATTTCTTTATTGATTGATTTTTTTTTTTTTTAAGTAGGATCATGTACCACTTTTGGGATTTAAGAAAATGAATAAGGGAATCACTACTCGCTTTCAGGTTTAACTGCAGAAGAGCATAAGCAGTGTGGCATGTGCTCCTGAGTCAGGAGACACTCTCTGCTCCCAGAAGGCCTTTGATTATGCCAGTTGCCAGAAGCAGGGAGAAGGAGGGGGCCACCCATCTCAAACAGTTACAACCCCACCCCTGACCCCCAGAAGACCCCTGACCCCCAGAAGACCCCTGGGCTGGCCTAGGCAAGGTGGTCTGTTACATCATACACCCCAGGGTCATTCAAGGGGCCTCAAGGACTGTAGGGTGGATCCATTAGGTCTGAGCAGTCAGCTGTTTGCGTGTTTCAGCCATGAGGCTGCACCCTTGTGCTACTTTTTGGTCTTTTTAATCAGTCGTTTTCTTTGTCTGATGACCAGCTGAGTGCCTATCAACAGCGGGCCAGTCCTTGGTGCCTATCTGCATCTCGCAACTTTTGGTCTTAGCCACGTGTTTTGGGACTTGACTGCACTGAATTTTATGTTTTTTTATTTTATACATTTTTTTTAATGCGTTTCTTTTTGAGAGAGCGTGCGTGCGCGCAAGTGGAGGAGGGACTGGGGGAGGGGCAGAGAGAGAGGGCGACATAGCATCTGAAGCAGGCTCAGAATGAAGCAGGCTCCAGGTTCTGAGCTGTCAGCACAGAGCTCGATGGGGCTCGAACCCCCAGAACCGTGAGATCATGCCCTGAGCCAAAGGCTGACGCTTAACCAACTGAGCCACCCAGGCTCCCTGTGAGTTTTGTTTTTGAATCATCAATAACCCTTCCCTTCCTCTGTCAAAGGAACTCAGCGGGTACTCATTATGGCTGTGATTATGGTGTGTTCCAGCCCGCTTTGGTAGCTTTCTTCATTTGCTTCCTTTTCCCTGTATGCTATTTCTGTGGAGGACTTTGTGTTTTCTAGGTCCTTGAAAATTAGGTCAGAGGAGAACATCATCTCATCTTTCTAGTTTTTTTAAACTGGTTTTTAGCATAAGAAGCTTTAGTGGAATATTTTTATCCTTTCTACTACCAATTTCATATTTTAATCTTGCTTTAGAGAAATGTGAGTTTAAGTTTCCTCCCCAGCTTTACTAACCCTTTGATATCATATGGTTGTCTAGAAAACCCTGTGAACCTCACTATTCCCTTGCCTACTCGTTCTCAGGATATCAAAGCTGATGCACCATTTAATTAGACCTTGGTGTTTTAAATCACTTCTGTGTTCATGTCCCCACAGTCATTTATCAATTACTTCTATAGCCCGTGGCCTGTGTTGGTGAATTCTTTCAGGGTTTCCATTCCTTGAAATATGCTCCTCAAGTGACAAAATCTCCTGGGATCTTTATCTTACGTTGCTAGTTCCTTTTCCTTCATGTTGTGGGGCTTTTCTTTCAGCCTTCCAGGCTTTTCTTCCCAGGCTTGAAAAGTAAGGCTCAAAAAAATCTTACTCCAGCATCTTAAAACACCCCTTCCCAGAACCCCCCTAACCATTCACCAAGTACTGCACCAAGTACAGAGATTCTACCTGATCTCATCGTAGAATTTACAGAGTTGGCAAGTAGTCATGCAGGGAAATGTTATGGAGGATTGAGTGGCTCTCTGAGCTTTACAAACATTATCTCGTCTTGCTCATCTTCCTCATTCAGCAGGAAATTGAGGCTCAGTGTAGTGATGGAACATGAATGGAGATAATTGGCACATGGGGCTTTGAGCTCCAGTGACCATTCCCTCAACCACAGTGATGCTGCATTTTCTTTGTGATATTTTTGATCACAGAGTTGCCCTTGTACCTTGTTATTGTCTCTGTTTAGCTAGTAGTGGGGGGGGGGGGCAGGGGTTGTTTGCATTATGATCAACTCATTGTTTAATTTGGCTCTATTTAGGCTTTCTATGCTAGTATTCTTGGCATTGCTGATTATTTGCTCTCCTCTATAATGGAGATTTAACTCAGCTGAAAAACAAAATATCCCTACCTTACCTCAATCCCCATTTTCATAGAACCCTATATTGTTAATAATTTGGTGTGTGTCCTCACAGATATACCCCAAACACTGGACATACATTCTATCTAAGTATTTATATCTACATAGATGTAATTGTACAAAAATGGGATCATATCCTGGTTACATGTATTTCTATGACAGTACGTGTAGACCATATTCATTCTTTTTAATGCTAATATTCCATTGTATGGATGTACCATATATCATCATGTATCTTTTATCATTATCCTGTAGGTGGGTGTGTAAGTTTCTACAATATCTTGCCCTTATAAATACAGTGAATTTTATGGTACATATATCCTTCTGTATAAATACATAAAATATTTCTGTAGGATTTTTAGAAGTAGGATTTCTATGCTGAAGGATATTAAAGCAATTTTCAAGGATCACCCATATGCTCCCTTTGGGAGGCAAAAATATTTTCCTCTTTTCTTTCTTTCAGAATAAATGCTAATCAATTGGATATTTGTAATTCTTCAGCGTTTATCCCACTGTTTTTTCCTTCTTAGTTTCCTTTTAACCACCTTTTCTTTTTTGGTGGTGAAACACTGATTTTTTTTTTCTTCAATTTTCCAAGCATTTAGTCTATGTCAGTCCTTTCATAGAAGTGGCTAAGACAGATATGGAGTTGACGTTTAATTGAAGGTGGTGACTGGAAGGAAAGAGATGATAAGTATGACCCTTGCAGATTGAGACGTTATAGAAAGTGAAATAAACAGGATGATGTGTTAGAGGATGTTATAGTTTTCTATTGCGGCACAAAAAGACTAACACACACTTAATGGGTTAAAACAGAAACCCTGATTTTGAAAAAATTTTTCTTTTGGCACAATCAGCTCTAATACAAATTTTGACTTGACAACAGTCGTCACTGTAACACATCAGCTTTGAATTTTTCTGTGCTGCCAGTTCTTGCTTATATGTAGTTAAAATTTGAAAATACCTCTATTTTTGTGATTATGAAAATAATACATATTTTGTATTTTAAAAAACACAGAAATATGTAAATAGAAAATGAAAGTCATTCTCAGTTGTACTCCACCCCCAGAGAACAGCACTGATAACGATTTATAAATATTTTCATAGTCACCATCAAAACACAGATATGATTTATTTTCACATAGTAATAAACCTTAACCATTTTTATATGCTTACAAAATCTTTGTAATTACAGTTTTCCAAAAATACTTTTGTTTGTACTGGAATCCATTTTTTTTTTTAATTTTTTTTTAACGTTTATTTATTTTTGGGACAGAGAGAGACAGAGCATGAACTGGGGAGGGGCAGAGAGAGAGGGAGACACAAAATCGGAAGCAGGCTCCAGGCTCTGAGCCATCAGCCCAGAGCCTGACGCGGGGCTCGAACTCATGGACCGTGAGATCGTGACCTGAGCTGAAGTCGGACGCTTAACCGACTAAGCCACCCAGGCGCCCCTGGAATCCATTTTTAATGTTTCTCTTTTCATCTTATTAGAAATATTTTGTATTTTTGAACAATTAGACAAAAGACTAAGGACTCTGGAGATAATTTTCCAAATATCCTGAGTATGAGATTATTCATCTAAAAAATTTCATTGTAAACGGTTACGTAATATTCTGTTTGGTTCTGTAGCTTACTTAATTAACTATTCTCTTGCAGTTGGGTGCTATGGCTGCCTCACAGGGTGGCAGAGAAAATTAAATGAAGAGAGCATAGGGAACCCAGCCCTGGGCCTGACTTGGAGGGCAACTCCTTTACTTTGCCTATCTGTTACTTCCACCACTCCAGGTATTGGCATTCCTGTCTCCCAGAAAACTCAGCCCTAACTGCCTTCCGTCCCATCTGGGGGCCTCTCCAGCTTATCCCCCAAAGTCTGTGTCTTCCAAAGATGTCAGCCTCTCCTGAACCCAGACCAGGTGAGACTCTTGTTTCCCATAAGATGACAACCCTTTTTCAGAAGTCACTGACACTGACAAAGTGGCCATACCACACTGGTGTCAGCAGATCCAAAGGGAATAGAAATTCAGAGATGTTCTCTTCTTCTGAGGAAGGTCTGGCTGTGGAGGGGAAACAGCTCAAGACTGGACCAGTAGAAGTGGACTCCAGCCCAGAGATGAGTTTGTACAATTGACCTTTTCTATCCTTCAAAGTTCAGCTCACAGTCTGCCTCCTCCAGAGACCTTTTCTGAACTCCCCCAGCCCTCACAGCTCTCCCACTCATCTGGGCATTTAATCAGTCACTTATTGTGCAATGTTATTTATTCACCAAATAAATACCCTCTGAGAATCTGCTCTGTGCCCAGCACTGTGCTAGGCAGTGAGGAAATGACAGTGAACAGCAAAGGCACAGGTCTTACCCTCTGGTTGCTTACAGCATAACAGAAAAGAGGGACATTGCACAAGTACTGTGCTTGCAAGAGGTATTGCTTTTCCTCCCAAGAGCTGGGCTGATTTTCTACTCCTGGGGGGCTAGGAGTGTGTCTTGAATTCCTTTTAGTCCCTGTGTGATCTAATATGCTCTGTGCTCACAGCAGTTGCTCAATGAATACCTTTTGAACAATTAATGATGAGACACAAATTATAAAAATGTTGATTGCCCCTTTTTTATTGAGTTACAATTGACATATAACATATAGTAGTATGTTAGATTCAGGTGTGCAATCTAATGATTTGATATGGTGTATATTCTGAAATGATCACCACAGCTAGTGTAGTTAACATCCATCACCATACATAGTTCATACAATTTTTTTTCTTGTGATGGCTACTTTTAAGATCCACTCTCAGCAAGTTTCAAATATGTAATATGGTATCATTAACTATAGACAGCACCATGCTATAGTTTGATCGCTTCTTGATTGCCTTCTGGTTTTAGACATTTAGAGGCACCAGGGTGGCCAGAGCAAAGATTCCAAGATTTCGTGGGACCTGGGTTCAAATCCTGTTATTGCCTGTTACTGGATACCTGTGGACAATTTTGTTCTCTGACCTCAGGTACCTCCTCTGTACAATGGGGGCAATAATATCTCATTCAAAAAGCTATTATAAGGATTAAATGAAGAAATTTGTGTAAATGTGACATAGGATCTAACACATATAAACCCTTAAAAGTCAGTTCCCTTTCCCTAGCCAATTGAACTTTGGATGACAAGCCAAGGAAGTCTTTTTCCTAATAAGGGGCTTCCATTCACTTGGGATGAGGAGTGTAGAAGGGAATAGTGAAATTTTAGGTCTGGAAGGGGTCTTAGCCTAACCCCTTTATTTACTTGGTGAAGAAACTGAGGCCCAGAGAACTCAGTAACTTCCCTAAGGACACACAGTGGTTTTAGTAGGACAGCTGGAAATAGAACCCAGGTCTGATTCCAGCATCTAATGTTTTGGGCAGTCTCTCCTAGACTCTCACTGCCAATCTCTCACTCTCAGAAAAGGGAGTGCCTTCATGTTACAGTTTATCTGAGGTCATTTTCCAGGGCGGAGAATTCCCATGAAACTTGTTGCAGATTCTCACACCCTTTATAGAATTCTGAAGACTGGGCAGCAAGGAAGTAGTCAGCTCACTGTGTCACGTTCCATTTCAGACAAGGCCAGGATGGGGTGACTTCCAGACGATCTGGGGGCTTGGTATCCCTAGAGGGTAGGGCAAGCCTCCTCCTCTTTGTTCTTGGGGAGATGCAAAGTTGGGGGAGCAGTCACACAGGAAAGGCTTGGACTACAAACAAGGCACTTGACATCACTCAAGACCTAAACACTCAAACTCCTCAAATATGGAGCTCTGCCTTCTGGATCCTCAACTTCTCTTAATTAAAGTAATAATTGGAGCAATATTACTAGGTGTCAGGCACAGTTAAGGGCTTTCCACACATTATTTTTGCCTGAACACGTGTAACCTACAAAATGAGGCACTGAAAGTTTCCTTTGTTTGTTTAAGGTCACCCAGCTGGGTCTTTTTTTTTTTTTTTTTAAGTTGTTATTTTGAGAGAGAGAGAGAGAGACAGAGAGAGAGACAGAGAAAGAGAGAATGAATGCATGCGTGTGCACTAGCAGGGGACGAGCAAAGAGAATAGGAGAGAGAGAATCCCAAGCAGCTCCATGCTGTCTGTGCAGAACCCAATGCAGGGCTCAAACCCACAAACCGTGAGATCATGACCTGAGCTGAAACCAAAAATCAGACATTTAAATGACCGAGCCATTCAGGCACCCCTCAAGGTCACCCGGCTGGGTCTTAAACCCAATTTGACTCAAGAGCCCTTACTTTTAACTACTTTGCTAGGTTGGCTCCACTTACTTGAAAATCCTTAGCAAATGAGTAGGAAGTTTTCCACATCTTGTCAACTTTCTCCTCTCTCAATTGGAGCAGAAGCTCAGTCTGGAAAGTTGGCAAAAGAGGCAAAGAGCTAGCCTTCATTCCTTTCCTACAGAGCTCAGCCTCAGCGCCTCCTCATCTTGTCCACTCCCTTCCCACCTGACCCCAAATCTCTTCCATCCAATCTCATCCTCACCCTCATCTTCTCCATCCCCAATCCCATTGCCATCCAACCTACCTGATTCCTTCTCTATCCCTGTTCCATTTTCATCCTCACCTCTCTCCCTTCAAGGCAGAATCTGGGTTGGGCTTTGTCCCACAGCCTGAGATCATCATCTGTGACCTGACATAGAGAAGGTTTGTTCTCTTTCACACTGTTAGTGCTAATGTTTCCACAAATTTCCTCTAAGTAACCTTTCCCCAGTCCTCTTTTTCTGAGACATTTTTGTGGCCTCTCTCATTAACACAACTTTCCAGAGTCTATCCTCTCCCCTACACCCACTTATGTAGTCAGTGACCTCATTTTTCTCAACCCAAAGGCACATTGCCTGGTGGCTGCCTGTTCCTGGCTTATCTATCCCAGGAGCCCCTACGCTTATCCCAGCAACAAATGGCTTTCTGGGAATCTGGGCAAGGTGAGTAGCCAAATCACATGAATCTATGCATAGGGTTAATATCTAGAACCTGGCTGGAGCCCGGAGTCAGGCTGTGTCACCTGAGGCTATTCAAGATCATGAAGGCACATCCCTCTGTCCAGCTGGACATGTATTTGGCATGGTCTGGTGTCTGGGCAAGAGTGATCATGGAGTCTTCAGGAGATCCTCAGACCCTAGCATGGCAGGTAGGGTAGGACTGAATAGAGAGTGTTACGGATAATCATGACAGCCATATCAACAACATTCTCTAGTTTGGAAAGGAGAGGTGAGTTAAGATGAGGCAGATAAATACTTTGAGCAGTCTTTAAAAAGGAATAAGTCAGGCACTGATGGGCCAGATTTGGGAATAAGCTAAGGTCGAGACTTAAGGGACTAGAGTTTAGGATTAATAACTGGTTGTGCACCTGGTGAGGAGCAGGAGGGCTGGAGGCCCAATTAGCATGATGCTGTTAATAAATAGGTAGATTAGGGGCACCTGGGTGGCTCAGTCGGTTAAGCGTCTGACTTCAGCTCAGGTCATGATCTTACAGTTCATGAGTTCGAGCCCTGCGGCGGGCTCTGTGCTGACAGCTCGGAGCCTGGAGCCTGCTTCACATTCTGTGTCTTCCTCTCTCTCTGCCCCTTCCCTGCTCATGCTCTGTCTCTCTCTGTCTCAAAAATAAATAAACATTAAAAAAATAAATAATAAATAAATAGGTAGATTAATAATCACCACCTATTGCAAATATATTTTCTCATATTATAGTGCAATCCCTGATCTACTTTCCTTCCTTCCCTCCCACCTTCCTTCCTTCCTTCCTCCTTTCTTCCTTTTCTTTTTTTTCTTTTTAATACAAGTTCCTGACTTAACTTTTGATTGCTCAGGCATTAAAAAATGGTCAAAGGACCAAAGAAGACCTACAGAAGATCAATAGGTACATGAAAAGCTGCTCAATATCACTAGCCATTAAGGAAAAGCAAACTAAAACCTCACGCCTGTTAGAATGACCATCATCAAAAAGATAAGAGATAGTAAATGCTGGCATGACTGTGGAGAAAGGGAGCCCTTGTGCACCGTTGGTGGGATTGTAATTTGGTGCGGCTACTGTGGAAAACAGTATGGAAGATCCTCAAAAAATTAAACACAGAACTACCATATGATCCAGCTATTCCACTTCTGGGAATATATCTAAAGGAAACAAAAACACTAACATGAAAACGTATCTGTTGGGTGCCTGGGTGGCTCAGTGGGTTAAGCATCCGACTTCGGCTCAGGTCATGATCTCATAGTTTGTGGGTTCGAGCCCCATGTTAGACTCTGTACTGGCAGCTCCAAGCCTGGAGCCTGCTTGGGATTCTGTGTCTCTCTCTGCCCCTCCCTGGCTTGTGCTCTATCTCAAAAAAAAAAAAAATGTTAAAAAAAATTAAATATATATATATATATATATATATAGCATCTGCACTTTCATGTTCATAGAAGCATTATTTACATTAGCCAAGACATAAAAACAACACAAGTGTCTATCAATGGATAAGTGGATAAAGAAGTTGTGCTATGTGTGTGTGTATATATATATATATATATGTATGTATATATATATATATATATAATATTATGCAGTCATAAAAAATGAGGAAATCCTACCATTTGTGATAATAACATGAATGGATCTTGAAGGCATTATGCCAAGTGAAGTAAGTCGCACAGAGAAAGAAAAGTACTGTATGATTTCACCTACATATGGAATACCAAAAAAAGCAAACTCATAGAAAAAGAGATCAGACATGTGATTAAAAGAGGTGGGGGTGGGGAGGGAGAATTGGAGGAAGGTGGTCAAAAGGTACAAACTTCCAGTTATAAGATGAGTCAGTACTAGGGATATAAGGTACAACATGACTGTAGCTAACACTGATGAATGATCTATAGGAAAGATGTGAAGAGAGTAAATCCTAAGAGTTTGCATCACCAGAAGAAAAAAAATTATTTTTTCTTTTCTTCTTTTCTTTTTATCATAGTCATACGAGGTGCTGAATGTTAGGCTGAAGCTATTGTGGTAATTGCTTCACAATATATGTAAATCAAACCATTATGCTATACTCCTTAAACTTATACAGTAATATGTGCTAATTATTTCTCAATAAATAAGGGGGAAAAAAGAGGCACTTACTTAAAAATGGCTATCTGGAATAAACACGTTGCCAGACACATGACTAGATAAAGAGTCAGGCTGCACTGCACCCCATCCCCTCACCACTCTAGGCTCCATGGTTTTAGAAATCTTGGTTGATTTTGTTTGGTAACTAACCATTTGAGCTGCTTGTTTCCTGTCTTCCTGTATTCTCAATTCCCACTGTTATGGTTTTTTTTAAATATTTTATTTGTAAGTAATCTCTATACCTAACATGGGTCTCAAACTCACAACCCTGAGATCAAGGGTCACATACTCCACCCACCAACCCACCCAGGCAGGCACCCTCTCCACTCTTATATTTTAAACTCACCAATAAAGAGTGAGCCTGAAAAACCCTAAGCACCCATCCTCTACCTCAATAGAAGCAGAAGCCTAAGCCTGAGCCATGACCTCATTGTGTGGCCCCAGGTACACCATATAATTTTCACCACTTATAAGTAATAAACCTCATATCTTTCAAAGTCTCCTGATGGATTGCTGAGGGTGTCTTACAATCATAAGAAAAACCCACAAGGGCTGGTCCAGCTACAGCACTGATTATCAGTAGGCTGAGACTGGCACACAACACATACATTTTCTCATCTGTATCACTTTCTGGGCTATTATTGCTATCTGACTTCCTAATACCCATATAGAGGGTGGTATACATGAGGAAGTAGGCTCAGAGAAGTTAAGGGATTTTCCTCTGTAACTACTTAGGAGTAAAGTTGGCACCAGAATCCAGGTCTCTGATCCAGCATTCTTCCAGTTCTGTCAGAGATTCCTTCAATATAGAGGGTTGGGAGCCAAAGGCATTTGGCTTGTCAGAAGAGGTTGGGTAGGACCAATGAGAAGATGAGCCTGGGGCAGGGATGTGGAGATGGGCAGAAACTCTCCCTGCCACAGGTCTTATTGGCTAGAGAACTCTGTGATTCAGCAATTCCACCCTAAATATATACCCAAGAGGAATGAGTACATTATGTCCAGATATATACCCAAAAGGAATGAGGGCATTACAAAGTGCATGAACAAAGACAAGTGCAAGAATGTTCATTGAAGATTTATTCAGAATTATCAAAAACTAGAAACAACCCAATGTGCATCAATAGGAGAATGGATAAACATTTGGGACATCTCTACAGTGAAATACAACTCAGCAATAAAAATGAATAAACTACTGATACATAAAACAACATGGACGAATCACAATGACATTGTGCTGAAAGAAGCCAGTTTCCAAAGGGTACCTTCAGTATGACCAAAACTAATCTGGAGTAACAGAAATCACACCAGTGATTGCTTCTACTGGTTGGGGGAGACTGACTGGAAGGGGTACAAAGGAAGTTTCTGAGGTGGTTGAAATGTTCTCTATCTTGACGTGGTTAGTGTTAACACATGTATGTATAACTTGGAAGATTTATACACCTTGCCATATGAAAATTATACTTAAATTTTATTTTATTTTATTTTAATTTTTAAAATGTTTTTATTTATTTTTGAGACAGAGAGAGACGGAGCATGAGCAGGGGAGGGGCAGGGAGAGAGGGAGACACAGAATCCAAAACAGGCTCCAGGCTCTGAGCTGTCAGCACAGAGCCCCATGCAGGGCTCGAACTCACAGACTGTGAGATCATAACCTGAGCTGAAGTCAGACGCTTAACCGACTGAGCCACCCAGGCACCCCTGAAAATTATACTTAAATTTTAAAAAATAATTTAAGCTCAGCTTTTTAGGAAACAGTCAGTTGCAGGAGGAAAAGGAAGTGTCTTATAGAGCCTAGTATGGAGGTGACATCCCAGGTTGCCTCCTATGTAAGGTGACCAGCTTTGTCTGATTTACCTGGGATTGAGGGCTTTCCTGTGACAAGAGGCTATCACTGGTAAAACTGGGAGAGTCCTGGGCAAACCATGACAGCTGGTCACCCCACTCTTGTGGAAGTGGGGAACTGGGTGGGAGCTCTGGATGTCTGGCAGACAGGTTGGATTCCCTTGGTCTCAGAGCCCAGGTGCTGCTCCACAGGCTCAGAGAAGGGCCATGGAAAAGTCATAGCAGCAGGCATTGCTGGTTGACAGCAGGAACATCAGGACTAGGGAGGCATCTTTGTTCCCTGGTTATTATTCAGTGTTCCTGACCCTTTAGGAGCAAGAAGGGGTCGGGAGTGGAACTGGAGGAGCAAGACCCCAGAGACTGAATAGAGACAGTTTGATTATCCAGATTCTAAGCATCGTGGCTTCTATGAACTGGGCTCTGAGGAGATTTTCACTTAGCCCTCTCTTCACCTTAGTTATCCCCACTCCATCATCCCTCAAATGCCTAAGCCAAGAAAATACCAAAGCAGTACATTGATTTTGTGCAAGGAAAATAGAGACATGGGACCTATCAGAGGCAAATGCTATTGTATCTCTTCACCTCTACAGATGTCACAGGGCAGAGGCTGTCCCCACTCTCCTTTGTTTGCCATAACCTGCTGTTGCTTGAGCTGGAGGGGTCTTCTCTACCTTGTCAGAGAATAGGACAGATGGGGACATGGAGGAGGAACTCTTCCAGCTTTCTAGCTGAGGCCCAAAGTGGATTCTAACAGAGAAACTGCTGGCAGGGCTGGTCCACAGAGGGGGAAACAGGAACCAGGAAGTTCTAAGAGGTTCTCAGAAGTTCTCATAGTGATGCATGAAGTGGGCCTGGTCCTGCCTGTTGATGAGCTGACAGGCCTTCTCTACATTCTTGGTCATTCCTGGAGGGCCACAGCTGAACACTCCAATCTTCCGTACCTGTCAAGTGTGTTGCAGGGAGTGATTGCATAGAGGAGAGGCCTGCAGGCTTAAGATTATCACCCCTTGGGAGGAAGCTGCTTCTCAAGCCTGCTGGAATGACTAAAGCATTGACCTCTGGCTCTGAGGAGGAGGCTTGAGCTAGGGGCAGTCGGGGGTAGGGAGGGTTTGAGGCCTTCCTCCAACACCTGACCCCATCCTAGAGCTAGCATGGGATGGTTCTCCACTCAGATTATAGCTGTAGGGTGCTTAAAGTCCAGGATATCCTGGCAGGGGAAGGCCAGGGTTTCAGGACAGGTGGGGGTGGGGCTGACCTGTGGGTGGACCTCCTGCAGGGATTTGAAGAAGAGCTCGAAGGGGGGGCGGCCAAAGTGTGTGATGGAACGCAGGCCTGTGAACAGACTCCGGTTCAGCACCTTCTGGAAGTGTCGCTCACAGATGTACTGGGAGAGGGAGTAGAGGAGGAATGTCACAGTCAGACAGAGCCAGGGTCAGCTCTTAGTCTAGATGGTGGCCCAGATACCTACCCTGCCTGACCGGCCCTGACATACCAGCATGGTGGTCCTGAGGTCAAACTTCTCAGCCAGCTGGGTGATGTAGATGTGCACGGACACCAGGTCCTGGCAGTCATTCTCCTCCACCTCCCGGATGATGTCAGCCAGCCACTCAAACTGCCGCTGGGTCCGTGTCACCCAGATGAAGTAGATCTGGGGACACATTGCTGGAGCTCAAGACTCAGCTCAGCTCAAGTTTCATCCACTCCAGATGCCTTCACCTGAGAGGCTGGAAAGCCTCAGACCACCCATAGACTCCGAATCTCTGGCAGCCCCACAAGCCTGATCTAAGTCTTTTAACCAGCAGACCCCAGCAGAGGTCCTGCTGTCTATACGTCCTACCCTCCCTCAAATGTTGGGCATGTGGACAGCTGTGTATGAATAGCCCCTGCAGACTCAGTGCCTAGGGGCCAGGGGCTTTTACTCATATTGCTCTGCTGTGATGTGGGGACACAATCAGGCAGTCCACTCACCTTTTTACAGAGCATTTGGCTGCCCAACGATGACTTGAAGACCAGATCTTTGAGGATTGAGGCAAAGGGGGTGACCCCAATGCCCCCTCCCACCAGCACGGACACCTCAAATTTATGCCACTCCTGGTGGCCCTCTCCAAATGGCCCATCGAGGTACAGCTGCCAACCAAAGAGGGAGAGGAGATGAGCTTGGTCTGGCCCCAGATCTGAGGTTAGAAATGGGTATAGGACAGGGAGAAGAGGGCCACAGGAACAACAGAGCCTCTTCTCAGGCACCCCAGCCTGGCCTTGTGCTGGCTGGAGCTTCTAGTCTCAGGGTAGGGGAGAGTGGGGACCCTTTGCCAATGCTGGAGACCAAAAAGTGGTTCCTGGTGGCAGGCACCTTTGGGTATCTGGAACAGCCGTCGCCCATTGGAGGTGAGTAGATCTCCCTGAGGCGAGTGGTCCAGGGCCCTGCTGCCCGGATGTGAAGGCTGAGCGTGTCCTCATGGGGCGCAGAAGTCAGTGTAAATGGGTGGTACTCGTTGGTCCCCAGAGTCAGACAGGCAATCCGCACCCACTGTCCTGACTTGTACTCAAAGCCTTGGGGCCGTTGGAATTGCAGGTGAGTCACTCCTGGGAGTCATGGGCAGGCAAGGGCAGGGATCAGAAGGCTTGCTTCCAGTACCCGAGGACTGGCAGATACCCCAGATACCTTGTCTACTCCACACATATGGTCTGAACAAGTGGAGCTCCTGGAAGTAGGAGTCAGAGGGTCCCCTTCTCTCTTTCCTGGGTAACCCAAGAATGAGATTTCTCTGCTCCTTGTTCCAGCTACTCTCCTCTCCACTCCTTATTCCCGTGAAACATCCAGGCCCCTATGCTACTATCCTGAATATCAGCCTACAGGTCAGAGGACCTGTTTCCCCAGGGACCATCTCACAGTTTACCAAACCTCCACCATTTGAGAATTACCTTTGGATAGGCCATTTCTGCGCATCTCTGCACTACTGTTTATCTAATGTTTTTCTTCATATTGACTTAATTTTTCAATATGATTTACCTTGACAAACTTCAGATCACTCAGACAGGTGGAAAACCAGTGTCATGTATTGTAAATAGAAGGCACCGTATTTTATCAAATTTTAGCTGAATACTGTGTGGTGTGCCAGACCACAGCTGAGCCTCAGGCCTGTTCTTTCTTCGTTAAAAAAAAAAAAAAAAAAAAGTTGATTTGCAAGTACTGGAAAGTGCAAAAAGCATACTAATAACATGCTGAGGTTTTTGTCCTTAAGTAATCTCAATGGACATAAAGTTGAAATGAGATTAATTTTCTTACTATGTTAATCCTGAAGATTAGATGGTCCCACAACACCTAAAACCATCTTCTGCCAGCCTCTACAGTGGTGTGAATCCTCACTTTAGCCAACATAAACTCTCAAAAATTAACTCTCAGGGGCAACTGGATAGCTCAGTTGGTTAGGTGTCTGACTCTTGGTTTCAGTTTATGTCATGATCTCGTGGTTCGTGGGTTCAAGCCCTGCACTGTCAGTGAGGAGCCTGCTTGGGATTCTCTCTCTCTCCCTTTCTCTCTGCCCCTCCCCTGCTCATGCTTTCTCTCTCTCTAAATAAATAAACTCTAAAAAAAACACAAAAAAACAAAAAACAAAAAACAACTAAAAAATAATAGACTCTTGAAATCTGGGCCAATTGCCCATTTCTGAAGGGGGGTTATTCTAGGAGGAGGGGGTGGGAGGGGTATAGATGGTTCCCTGGGGAGCACCCAGACCACACACAAGGGGGTCTGTGTTGTCCTTAAATGCCTTTCAGCTGCCTCTTCTCATGGTCACTTCTCATTGTTTGCAAGTCCTCCTGGGGGCAACACAGCCCTTTCTGGGGCTCCATTTGTATCAGGAAAGCTGCAGGGGTCCCTGACAGATTATTAAAAGGCCTGATGGGGGTCTGGAGGCCTGTGGAGCTATCTCCACATGTCCCATGAGCCGACTTCCAATGCCCCCCACCTGGGGTCATGTTGGGCCTGGTACCTGAAGGCAGCAGCTCCGCCTTCACCACGCTGATCTCCACCTTCTTCCGGCTCAGGCTCACCAGCTTGTCCCCCCCATAGATTAGTGCTGGGACCAGGAAGTAGATGTGGAAACGGGGCAGCTGGATCAGGCCGAAGCTGCCGTGGATGATGAGCTGGAGACGTGGCCAGTTAGTACAGCTCAGGCCCAGCCGGGCCCCTCCCTGCACCCTCCCTTGCCCAGACACTTCTTGCCCGGACCCTGGGCCTGGGCTGGGTAGATAAAGCCACCATAGACTTCAGAGGCTGGGGTCTCTGCTCTCAGGTCCAATTAAGCCTGCTCCCTACCCCCATTATGAGTGCTCATCCCTGCCCCCGTGGACTGGCCCTGCTCAGAGAATCCCTCACCAACACATAGAGCAGGATGTAGAGGTGGTGGGTCAGCCAGAAGCCCCGGAAGCTACGGCGCCGGAAGTGGTGGGAGGCGAACACATACATGATGGCCAGGACCACGAGCAGGAGCACCCCTGTCATGCCTGGGGGCAGCAGGGACAGGGTCAGAGAATACTTTTGGGACCTCAGCATGGGCTGAGAATATGACAGTGATCCCCCAGTCTACCCTCCTTCTCTGATCTCCCTGGCCCCCAGAACAGCTTGTCTGCCGGGGCTGCAGCTGAGGCTTGTCCTGGAGACTAGAAAGGGAACCACGACCACTAGACAAGTATGTATTCATGGAAGGATGAAGACAGAGGTCCTCAGATAGAACCCCCAGGCCCCACATACACCCCTACTCCCTACCTGGGACTGTCTCGAAGAACCACCAGTAGAACTTTTGGGGAAGCTGGGACCTGTAGGGCAAAGGTATATGAGCTTCTAGCTGGGGCAGGATTGGCTTCCCCACTGTCACAATGTGATTCTGCTTCTGCTGGCCCTGACTGCTGAGGTTACTGGGCCTCCACTCAGATGGCCAGGGATCATCCAAGGAACATGGCACCCAGCCACCCACAGTTCCACCCTCTGCTTTCTTGGCAATTCTTCCTTCTGCATTATCTTGAACTCTCTTACTGCTATTTGCTTCCTTGGGTGCTCGGTTCACATTCTGTAAGCTCCATGTGGGCAAGGGTGTGGTTCTGCTCATTGCTCTAATCCCTATGCTCAAACAATGCTAGGCTTGTAGTAAATACTCAACAAGTATTTGCTGAATGACTGCATGAATCTAGTATGCCTATTCTCTGGCACCTGGATGGTCATGTATGATGTACTCCATGAATGTTTGCCCAGTGAATGAATGGTAGGCTAAGATTCCAAGTTCTGTGTTAGGTACATGTGGGAAACAGTCTCTAATTCATCTCCCAAACATCTTGCCTGGCTAATCATGGCCACTTCCTTCCAGGGCAAGGAAGTCACCTCTCAGCATCCCCAGCAGGCTCTTCACTCTCATTCAGTGAGAGTGGAGTATTGAGGGCCATCTATGTCTTTTCCATTATACCCTTTGGCCTGCTCCAAATGTCCCATGGGGGAACCCTCCCCAGAACTGACCCATCATTCACAAAGACGTTGGGAAAGACACAGGCCAGCAGGCTGAGGGGGCTGACTGAGAAGATGAAGACATTGACTGCATGGCCAGCACTGTGCAAAACTGAAAGAGACTCTGTTAGAGATGCCACCCAGGGCCGACTCTACCTCCCACCCTGAGGAACAGAGGAGGCACAGGGAGGAGAGACGGGAGTCTACGTAGCTCCAATCTCCTCACTCTTCCCCCCACATCTAGAGCCAGGGGAATGCAACAATGGGGAGGATGCCCAGGAGGCACTGACTGGCTAGGACAACGGCAGCCATGGCGATCCAGCGATGGAAGTCCACGGCGGCGTCAAAGGGTATGTAGCGGTTGAGGAAGGTCTCGCGCAGGAAGGTGATGAGGTTGCGGCACATGGTGAGCAGGATGTAGGAGAACATGAAGGAGATGCTGGCGGCCGTGCCCCGGGACAGGATGATGCCCACAAAGGTGGTCTGTGCGATGCCCGAGGGTGGTGAGGCAAAGGCATAATCTGGAGAGGGGGTGTGGGTGGATCAGCATGGCACAGAGGCTGGGGTCCCTGGCCTGGGTCAGAACGCCTGGGCTCCAGTGGGAAGAGCAGCCAGAAGGCTCTCTACATGCCCCTTCCCACCGCCCACAAGCTGGAACTCTTACAGTAGGCACGCTCTGCAAACAGGCCAGCACAGATGGCAGAGAAGACCGCCACGCACATGATGTGCCGCAGGTAGTTCTCCACAAAGCGCTTGTACTGTCGCAGCTTCTGGGCCAGGGGGCCCCGCTGCATCTTCTCCTTCAGTGCCTCCGTGTACAGCCGGGGAGGGGGCACCACTGTCCTGCAGCAACGGGAGGCAGCTGGCCGTGAGACCAGGGCACCCTGACCTCCCCTAAATGCCACCCCATGAAGGAGACCTGATAACCTGGCAGGGGTCAGGATGGGCCAGAACAGATGAAGGAAACAGCATTTGGGGAGTAGACTCCTACCCGCCCCCAACTTTCAGCACTCATCTTTATTTGCTCCATCCACCCGCTCTTCTGTCTTCCCCCTACTCCACCTCATCTTCCTCCTGTGTGTTCTGTCCTTCCCTCTTGGTGCTCCCTGAACGGGCCTCACTGATGTGCCCAAAGCAGGCAGGAGCCAGGAGAGCCCTTACTGCCATCTTGGTATTGCATCTGAGTGCTAGGCCCCTTGCCTGAAGGTTAGGGTGCAGAGGTTGGAAGATGTTGAAGAATTATTTGACCTTATGGCCCACCAATCAGGTTACAGACACATAGAACGAGACACAGGATGGTCCCTTGTGTGTCCAGGAAGGGTGGGCAGGGCCCAGAGACTCCAAGACTTCTCCCCATGTTTCCTTGGGCCCGGGGGTCTAGAAAGTACTTACTTTTTGCCAAACCTCTTCTTCAGCACCGGACCTCCCAGCTCTGGGGCTTCTGAGGCAGGGAGCCCTAGTTCCTGAGAGCAGGATCTGAGAAAGGAAAAATGGGCTCATTCTCCCCTTGTCTTTGCAGCCAGGAGAAGAATCACCAGGTCAGAACTTCAGAGGATGGGGATGAATCCTGGAACCCACCCCTGCCCACAGAACCTGCCCATAAAACTGGTCAGAGAGAAGCCAGGTAGGAGAGGCAAGGCAGAATGAATATGATGCGGTCATCTGTCTTACAGAAGGATTCTGTCTTGAAGTGTCAGGGAGAGAGCTAGGATCCTGAGCCACATGGCATGAGGGAAGCAGCTGGAATTTGGGCCAGGATCAATTATGCACTAAGAGCTACTTTCAGAGGAAAAATATCTGGTCCCAGGAACTGATTCAGCCAGCCCTACTTCCTTCATTTCTCTTCAGGGGACCTGGACAAGGGGACCTGCCAATGCCCCCATTCCTGCTCACCGTTCCCCAGGAGTCCGAGTGATGAATGAGACTCGACAGCTGATGTTTGGTTTAAAGATGTCTCCAACACCTGGAGAGAAGAACAAGAGTCTGGACAGGCTTCCCCACAAGGGTAGAAGAATGGTAGACTGCCCCCCTCTCTTCTCCAGGAAGGCTGCCACAGCACTTGCCAGTGACTTTGCCATGTTCTCATCTCTTGTTCCAGCCTTGTTCCCCTCACTGCCCACAATGGGCACCCATTGCAAACAAGGGGGTAGCTTGGTATAATTAGAAAACTGCAGGCAGATGCAATCCTGCATCCTTTGTATAAAGAAAATAACGCCTCTTCCTCTGACTAGCTACACCCCAGACCAATGTGCATGAGCTTAGTAAGTGGCATGTAGGCTGGATTTCAGACCACCCTTGACCTCTCAGTAGGCACGTTTGTGCAGTGCACATGTATGTGACACCCTTGACTACACGTGCCTGGCTCTATACTAGGCACAAAAGACTTGAAGAGAAATAAAACCTGACTCCTATCCACCAGTAGCTCTCATTTTGAAGACACGTCCCTCCCTGACTCCTACCATTTCTTTTTTTTTTTTTTTAATTTTTTAATGTTTATTTATTATTGAGAGAGAGAAAGAGAGAGAGAGAGAGAGAGAGAGAGAGAGAGAGAGAATGAATGGGGAGGAGTAGAGAGAGAGGGAGACACAGAATCCAAAGCAGGCTCCAGGCTCTGAGCTGTCAGCACAAAGCCAGACGTGGGGCTTGAACTCATGAACTGTGAGATCATAACCTGAGTGAAAGTCAACTGACTGAGCCACCCAGGTGCCCCCTACCATTTCTTACATACTCACGTACTTTCACCTCCACCTCTGACACAGAGCTGAGTGCGTTGGAGCTCGCTGTCATGGTCCCGCAGCATGAAGTGGAAATCCTCCCACGTCAGCTCCTCCTTATCCTGGAAGCCCGACTCCCGGTACATGGACTCCACCACCTCAGTCAGCTGGGCCTTGGACAGGCAGTTGTTGGAGATCTCGATGAAGGACCTGGGGGAGGAGGAGAGATACACCAGTCTGTCATCTGGCAAGGTCAGGTTCAGGCAGGTGCACGGTGGGGCGGGCCCCAGATTATCTAATGTGGTTACCAGTGACCCGGGAAATGGCATTGAGAAGGTGTTCATCCAGCCTGTAGTTGACATTAAGCTGGGTGGGGTGGCCACAGGTTTGAAATTGAAAGTGACCTTGACCAATTAGAGAAAGCAGCCCTCAAACAAGGGGGCATTGAAAGGTGGGATCAATGTCCATTTAGTGTAGGGACATGTCCAGATGACCATGGGCTTCTTGTGTGGCAGGGTCTCTGCTCACTCTCTTGTGTTAATGCATCCCACGCTGCCACTGGCCTCCCCCTTTCACAGTCCAGTGGGGGCACAGAAGCCTGGATGCCGGGGGAGGAGATGTAGCTACAATGGCTGCTGCTTCCTTGTGCCAACACCCCAGGGCACAGGCAGGATTGTCTCCACACCCGATCTCATAGCACCCAGAGTGGCCATACTCTTCTTAGGTTGTCCTTTGGGACAAAAACAAGCCAACCATGCATGTTTGTGTGAATCCAACAGAAAAAAAGACCTGTGTGTGCCTGGCACAGCAAGCCCATTAAAAAACACATCATCCAAGTGAGACTGGGCAAGATCTACAACTGAACATAGGAAGAGAAAGTGGATACTTGGCCCTGGTGGACAGGGACCCTCTCCAAGATCCCTAGAGCCTCACCCAGATCTGGGCCTGCAATAGCACACCCAGTGAGGGATGGACTGCAATCAGCTTCACCACAGCCTTTTAGAAGCCCATGTCCAGTTGTGGTGTCTGGGATGGAAGAGGGATGTGGAAGTTAGAGGGAATGCAGAAAGAAATGGAAAGGCTTAAGGTAGAAAAGGTAAAAGACTCTGCACTCTTTTATGCATTTGGTTTATTCATTTGCTCATTTATTCCATCTGATTCAGTTAAGTATGTATTGAATACCTGCTATGTGCCAATCACAGTGCAGAAGAGGTGGATTCAGTGAGAAACAAAAGAGAAGTAAGAACCCTGTCCTTATGGAGCTGAAGGGGACTTTCACTGTTACCAGAACAGTGTCTTTAGGAATAAGAAGTCTATGCACTCAAAGCTGGTCTTTGTCAGCACACCACAACCAAAAATAACTTGAGAAGCAAGAAGAAAGAAGGGTTGGAATACAGAGGAACTTTCCATGTTTCTTCTCCTGCATTTCCTAGTGATTAATACAGGAAAAGTGACCAAGGTCATTAATCTTCCATCCATTAATGCACGGCGCAAAGCACCAGTGTTAGGTATGGTGTAGAAGAGTTTACAAAGATCCAAAGGCATCCAAAAGGGATACTAGACTTTTGCTATTGGTCATACTGGCTTGGTGGTTGTTTGTTTGTTTGTTTGTTTGTTTGTTTGTTTTTAACTAGAGAGGGAGAATTTTCTAGCTCGTGTAGACAGTGCAGATAATAGACCCTCCTGGAGGCAGGGGCCTAGCCAGATAAACTTATGAAGCTGGATGCTCTGAGAATCTAGAATGCAGTATCCAGGCTTTCAAGATAGATGGCCACATAACCTCCTCACCTACCCTCCTCTGATTTGACTTTGTTTCAAACATCAGGGAGTCTCAGAACTGGAAGGGCCCACTCCATACCGCATCATGGTGAAGAATTCATCCTTGGAGAGGAAGCCATTTGCATCAAGGTCATACATGGTGAACATCAGGTGGGACTTGTCCTCTGGGGAGCCTGAGAAGAAAAAGAGGGATTCAGGTCACCTCTGTGCTGAAAGACTGCTGGTTCCTGAAGTGGTCCACTCTGCCCCTACCTTTCATGAAGACCACCAGGATGTCCAGAAACTCCCGGAAGGACAGGTAGCCATTGCCATCTTTGTCAGCAAGAGAGAACATGTACTCTACAAACATGTCCTGGGGCTTGAGGCCCAGGGACTCGGCAAACTCAGCTCTGCTCAGCTCACAAGTCAGGGCCTCCCGCACCTTCTGTGATGAGTCCAGGGGCAGGGTGCCTGCATCTGCCTTGTCGATGTCCAGCACCTGCACTCGGGCAGTAGCAGAGGGAAGGAGAGAAAAAGGTGAGGCCTGGGCTGAATGCAGTTCAGTGACCCTTCACATCTCCCAAAAGTCCAATTCAGAAATAGTGAGCCCTTGTAGCTCTCTTGATCCTTAGATATACTTCTGACCTGGGCCTCTGAGGCAGTGACTCAGATCTCTAGCAGCCAGCCCATTTTTTCCCTGGACTCAAGATCCAGGAGCTTTATATGTTAGGAATAGTGCTAGGTCTATAGGTGGGGGGTGGAAATGGGAGGGAACAAAGTTTGGGATTCAAAATGCGAAATGAGAGGCCCTATACTGGGGACAGAAATGAAGTAGACAGTGGTGGACAGGCAGGAAAAGGCTAGGGATATATTTATTCTCTTGTCAATTTAGACAGGGCTACCATGTGCCTGATTTGGTCTCCTGGAGGCAGGGGCCTGGCCAGATAAACAATCTTATGATTAGCTGGATTTGGTGGAGACTGCTGGGGATTTATATTTTTAACAAATTCCCAGGTTAGGTGGCGGCTGCTGGTCCAGACGCCACACTTTGAGAACCACTGATGTAGACTATCTCACTGAAGCCTCACAACAACCCAAGGTGATGGATCCTATTACTTTTATTTTATTTTATTTTATTTTATTTTATTTTATTTTATTCTATATTCCATATGGGGGATACCTGGGAATGCCAGTGGATCCTATTTTAATCACTGTTTTATAGATGAGGAAGTGGAGATACAGAGCAGAGATGATGTGACTGGCCTAAAGTCACACAGCTAGTGAGTGGCAATGCTAGGATTCAATCAACGCTGTCTCTCTCCAGCATACAGACCAGAAACTTAGTTTACCCCATGCAGGATCCTGTCCAGCCCAGCTTCCCTCCAACCCTGGGCCAGGTCCTGTCTCCAAAAGACACACTCATGGCACCTGGGCAAAGAGGTTCCTGAAGAAGATCTCCAGGATACGGGCCCGCTGCTGCTTGGTCACAGCCCTCCTGAACAGCTCATTCTCTTCCAACTCAGTCACGTCAAGGCCCAGAGTCCACTGCACACAGAAGCCCTGCAGATGCTGAACAAAGGTGCCCCGGTCCTCCTCAGAGTTAAACAGCAGCACCTGGGTGGGAGGAAGCCCATGTCAGTGCTTGGAGCTCCAGGTCTGGTTCAGCCCCCACTCAGAGGACCTTGAGTTGAGGGAAGATGAGAAAAGCTGCCTCCCAATGCATCCAGGCTGGAACCAAGTGAATGGCTCGAGCAGGTCAAAGGGAGGGTCACATGGAGTGTGGAGACAGCTGAAAGGAGAGCCTCTCCCCAGCACCATCTTCACAGGGGAGCTCTGTAGCTGAGGAGAGTGTGAACTAACAGGCCTCGCTCTGAGAAGGGAGATATAGGAGCATTCCAGGTAGGGGAGGCAGGCTGGCCATACCAGGTCATACTCCTTGGGGATCTTGAGCAGAAGGGTGTGGCGCCCGCGGTTGCTGGACAGGATGAGGTTGACCTTCTGTGTGGGCTGCAGCTGGACAGTGCGGAGCACAGACAGCCGCCTGTCTAGGACCTGTAGACGTCGGTCTGGGAGCAGCTGGATGGTGATGGGATAGCTCTTCTCCCTGGGGCCTGGCCACTCCATTGCTGGGGAAGGGACAATTGGGCAGAGACGTTCAGCACAGGTACCCAGGCCCCTGACCTCAAACCAATTCCACTCTACCAGTCTGAGCAGACACACCCAAAGCCTGGCTTTCTCCCCACATCTGCAATCTGCTTTTTCTCCCAGGGACCCCTATCTGGGCCCCATTTCCCTCTCTCCCTTCAGCCCCATCTCACCTGACACCCCATCTTTGGCTGCTTCTCTCTTCACACTCTCTTTGCCTTTCTTCTGTAGTCTCTTGCGCTCTCGGCCCCGGAAATGGGCCACGACCCCAGAGATAAGCAGACTCACTGAAAAGGATCAGAAAGAGCCAGTGGGGAGGGGAGCCTCTTGCCTGCAGCTTCACTGAGGGTCCTGTTGTTCCTCCCTTCACAAGGTCCCCTGAGCCTGGCCTTGACTGTAGCAAAGAGCTAGTCCCACAGACCAGCAGGTCATGAGGGGCAAGGACAGTCTGTGGGCAGGGGGGCAGCCAGGAGGAAAGCAGTGGGTGAGGGTGTGAAGAGTTCACCTAACGGAAGACAGCAGAGAGCCACAATGGTGATGCCAAAACCAGGACCACTGCCCTCGAAGTAGTCAATCACCGTCAGGGGCACACAGCGGGGCAAGCCTTCAGTTGTGAGCTGCCGAGGCTGAGGGCAGGGTGCACCTGAGGGAGAGGACACAAAAGACCTTAAAGTCTGAGGATCTCACTAGTTGGCCAGGCACCCTTCCCCTCTCTCCTGTAAAGGACAAGGTACCCTTCTCCTTACTAGGCCTACCTCTCTGGAGTTGGTTCCCCTCAAAAAGTCCCTTTCCATATCCTGTTCTCAGTACCTACCCCAGTTTGATCACAGAGTGCAGCCTGCAAACCAGTCCAGTACCTACTGGGGGAGGCAGCCTAAAGCAGGCTTCCCAGCAGCACACAGAAAATGCTGCCTGGCACCTGGTTCCCTGGACAGCACCAAGGGACTCGCCCCATCCTTGGTCCTTTCTCTGATTGCCACTCACCGTCATGCCAGATAAAGACATTGGGCTGCAGGGCACTGGCGTTCACATTGGTAACAGCCACTAGGACGTCCCAAAGAGTGGTGTTTCTGATTTCTGCAATTTCCTCTCTGGAGAACAGCCTAAGTTGGAGAAAGCCACGAATGGTTGGGATGAGAAAGGGCTGCCAGCCTCCAGCAATATTGGGCCCAGGAAGTCAGATGAGGAAAGAGACACAGAGGGGTTAAAGAGGAGGTGAGGCCAGCTGGGAATCCAGGGCCCGTGGGGCTGCTTACAGGCAGAGGCCCTGGGGCTCCAAGCCAAAGTGGCATCTGAGGCGGAAGTTCATGCAGGCCTTACCCATTCCTGGTGTTCTCAAACCAGTAGCGGTCACCATCCCGCAGCCGCACAAACTGGTCGAGGACGATGGCATTGAAGAGGGTCCCTGGGTCCCCGTGGCTCTCCAAGAACCCCCCAGGGAGCAGCTCCAGCAGGGAAAGGTCCTGGTTGTACAGGGCAGCTGTGGCCTCCAGCACCTGGGGCACCACAGGAGGTGAGGAATATGTGTGTGCATGTGTGTGTGCACATGTGTGTTGGGGAGGGCAGCCACTGTGGCTCCATTCTTAAACACAGGACTCCATCAGCTGCCTGGCTTGCTGCTCAGGCCTGAAGGAGCCTACTTTTCCTAGGCCATCCCCCTCAGGTGGTGGCAAGACAGGTGGGAGGACCCACGTGTCCCTGCCGATGGTGAAACCACTGCTAGGTGCCTGTGGGCCATATCCTGTGACCACCACCACCCAGGCTATCTGGCCCTAATAATTAGCAGTTTCAAGGTCACCCATTTCATAAGGAAGGATCCTGCAGGAATAGGACAATGGCACCCAATACAGAGATCACCCTGAGACCACCCTGTAGGAATGGTACAATGTAGTGGTGAGAAACATACTCTGGAATCAGATGACTGAGTTTAAATCCCATCTCTATGACTGACTTACCAACCATGTCATTGGTAAAATAAGGACAATGATAGTATCTACCCTATAACATTCTTGATGTAGATTAAATGAGTTACATGTGCACAGATCTTAAAACACGAAAGTTTTAGCTGCTATTGCCATCATTACTGTTTCTCACCTGGGGGTCCACATTGGGATTGATGTCACTCCAGTTCTTTGGGGTTTCCAACCCCAAAGCCTTCAGGGCTTGGGTATAGCTGGGCAACCCCATATCTCGGCCACGTTGGATGCTGCTGGCCACGTAGTCTGTGCGGGAGAACTTGCCAGGGCCAGGCCAATAATCTGAGAAGGAGAGAGAACCAGGCTATAGGCTGAATCCTCCTGACGCTTCTTTGCTCAGCAGTCTTGAATTAGGTTGTTGGCACTACCCACCCCCAGAACTCCCAACATTGCGACCATGTGTCCATATCAACCTTGCTTCCACGTAGGGTCAATGTGACCATGTACGATCAGGGGAAATTTTTCTGGCAAGAATCTTCCCCTGAGACTCAAGACTGTTCTAGTCACCAAATAGTAAAGTCCCTGTCCTTTACCTCCTTGGCCTCAAGACAGGACTGGAGAAAACTTTTGGAAACCTAAATACCAAGAGATTGTGGTGTCACCTCTCCCCCTACATACTCAGACATAGGTAATTTAGAGTAAATGCAACATTAAACCTTTTTTCTTCTAGTGGCTATTTACAGCATGTGTATCTGTGTTCCTGCATTGTAGGTACCCTAAGGTCTAACTGTTGATTAACCCAGAGGGGTCCCCAGGCTCTCAGGCTTCTGGACCCTTATCCCATCTAGCTCCCAAGCTTACCCCTCAGATCTTCAACCACTATCCTGTCTTCCATCTCTGAAATCTGGGAGGCCATTCCCAGCAGCAGGTGATTCACCGCCTGGGCACTGTTCAGATTGGTGTTCTGGAAATAGACAACAACACATTTAAAGTAGGCTCTTGGGCCTCTCCCCAAAGCCTGGTCCCTGTCACCCTGAACCACTGCAGCACCTCAGGACTAAGGGCCCTTGGCCAGTCCTAGACTCCTGAGCTATTGTCTCCAGATAATTTTCTTAAGTGTTTTTTTTCAAAGCTATAAGTATTTTTTTCAAAGTTATTTACTTAGAGAGAGAGAGAGAGAAGGGCAGAGAGAGAAGGAGGGATGGAGGAGAAAGAGAATCCCAAGCAGGCTCCACACTGTCAGCACAGAGCCTAATGGCCTCAACTCACGAATCCTGAGATCATGAACTGAGCTGAAATCAACAGTAGGACACTTAATCAACTGAGCCCCCCAGGCGCCCCACCAGATAATTTTCTGATCGTTCTCCCCTTCATCTCCTACTACCTGTAGAGGCAACACCTAAAAAAGCAACTTGAACGGTTGCTTTTCCCAGCCTGTGTGTCACGACTGACGCTGACCCACCTTCCCCTGACCCAGACCCCAGGCTGACCTCCCGAATCCAGTAGCTGTTGCAGACTCTGAGAGCTGGGGAGCTGCCAAGACCCTGGTTCAGGACCATCTGGAAATGACAGCTGGCATTTCTGAAATGGGGCATCAAGGATGGGATGAGAGCTCAGGGAAAAGCTGACATGGGGTTGAGTGGGCTGAGGGACTCAGAGGGGTCTGGCCAGGACGGAGGGCTGAACTTCTTTGAACACAGCAGAGATTTGGCAATGTGTGTGGATTGAAGGTATCAGTTGCTCTTTGTCCACATAGAGTGGTAAGGAAAGGAGTGAAGAGAATAACCCGACTGCTGGACAAGTCCTGCTCTCAGCAGCTAAAGTTCAGCCATTAGGAGGAGTTGTTAAGTTTGAAACTTCTATCCCAGGGTCCTATTTCAGGGTTCCAAACTCTGCTTCTCTTCCCCCATTACTGTGGAGTTGTATAAAAGGCCCCAGGCCCCCAAGGCTGTTGATTCTTCATCTCTACCAGTGTGCTATGCCTCCTCCACTGCCAGCCCCTCCCTCACCTCATGTAGACGCCAGGAGGCACCATGGTGGAGAAGAACTGCTCAGAGGCTGCCAGGAACTCTGGGGAGATGCTGGGGTCCAAGAAAGAACGGTACCCTGCCCAACAGGGGTAATAAGAGAAACAGGCTCCTTATCACATCCTTCCATCACATGCCCCTACCTGTCTTCTTTCTCCCACGGATCCTGACCCTCCCTTCTCCACCCCCACCCCCGCAGTCCAAGTGTCCCCCCCCCAACTCCTGTACCTGTATATTCTGGGGGTGTTGTCTGCAGGAAGCTGGGCAGCCACTCATACAGAGCGATGTTCTGAGAGACAAGAGAAGGCAAAAGGGAGGCAAGCGCTGGAGCAGCCGCCCTGGGAGGGATCCGAGCCCAAGGAAGGCTTCGGTGGGAGATGAGGGTCAGGCAGGGGCAGTCACGAGGGAGGCAACTCAAACAGGACAGGTGCGGAGGCCCGGCCCCCACAAGGAACCTGGGATGGCAGAGGAGGGCGGCTACATAAGAACGACAGCAAAGGCTCGAGGATCACAGCACTTTGCCTCCTCATCGTCTCCACGTCCACTCCGAGACGAGACGCTAGCCCCAGTTCTGGGGAGCAGCGTCCTCCTGCAAAAGGGCGTTTCCGGGGACTGCCCGTCGGAGGATGGAGGGCCCTGCGCAGCAGGCAGGGGCGGGGCGGGGAGGGGGTGCGGACTGACCTGGTAGGTGGCGATGACCCTCTTGCGCGCGTGCTGAAACAGCTCCTCGTCCCCCCACCGCGGGTGCTCGCGGGCCAGCCGCTGCGCCCACACGTTGTGGTAGCGGAACCACAGCAGGCCCAGCGCCTGCAGGAAGGGGTCGCGGTTCCCTCGCTCCGCCCCGAAGGCTGCACGCGACGCCGTGGGGCCGCAGGGGAAGAGACGCGCGGCGGTGTGACCACGGGGAGCGCAACCTCGGCGCCCCCCAGCCCGCCCCACCGCGCGCCCCGGCCGCCGCAGCCCACCCCGCGGCCTCACCATACAGCCCCCGGGGCCCGCGCTGTCCGGTGGCGGGGTCGGGCGGCGTCCACATGAGCAGGGGGCTTTGCGCGTTGCGGGGGAAGGCGGGGTCGGGCCCCGACGCCAGCTGCCCCCCGGAGAAGCTCCGCAGCGCGTCGCTCCAGGAGTGCGAGGAGCCATAGATGGCGCTGCCGTCCAGCCAGCCCGTCACCTCGTTGGTCTGCGGGGGCACCGGGAGGGTGAGCCCAGGGTGAGCCGCGGGCGGAGTAGCTGAGACGGGTAAGGGGGCGCCAGGGCCAGCCCAGCGTCGGGGGGGTGGGGGGGGGGGGGGGGGGGGGGGCGGAGCCTCTCCCGGCCCGGCCCTGCCAGGCCCCGCCCCCGCGACCCCGCCTGCCTCGTCTCACCAGGTCCCGGGGGTTACTGGGGCTCTGTCCGGTCTCGGGGTCCCAGCGGCTCCTCTGGAAGGGTAGGACCACGTCCCCGCGCTGGTCGGGGTCGAACACCGGGTCCCCGGGCGGGATGTGGATGTTGAGGAACTCGGCTGGGCAGCCAGGTGTCTCCACGCTCACCAGGTCGGACAGCACGTGGTAGCCTGTCCGCAATGGGGGCCAAACTGTTGAGAATCGCCACTCCCCATGGGCAGGGAGTTTCTCTTGGTTTCTCAAGAGTCAAAAGACATGTTGTAGTTTAAGCTCTGCCACCAGCTCCGGGTCTTTCTTCTAATTTTCAAGCGGGGACATAATACACTCTCCACGCACCTCATAACATTGGCGTAAGAATCCAAATAATAATTAAGATAAGGGCTCCCCCAAACCAACTCCCATCTCCCACCAGATCCTGCTTTCCCCTTTCTCTTTTGGAGGAAAGAGGATACAATCATATGAGTAGGAGAGCGGTGGCAGGGGACTAGCTCCTAAGGGCTTTAATGGAGGTCCAGTGATCCTCCTGGATTTGGAGTAACGGGTAAGAGAATGATGAGGGAAGCAGATATCCCTAAATCGACACTCCCAAAGCCCCCAAGATAAAGAACGCCTGGAACTGTTGCTTAGTGAGGAGGAGGAGATGGCTGGGAGTTGGGTCAGCCTCCAAGTGACTGGTCAACCCCGGTGTTCGCCCACTTTGCTCTCACCAAAGAAGACCCCCAGCACCGTGCGGTTGCGGCGGGAGGCCTGCCCGGCTGTGCCCCGCATGGCGGCGTCGCTGAGTCGGCGCGGGTTGGGCAGCAGCGGCTCCCCCAGAGCCTGATAAACACCATCCGCGTAATTGGCTGGTACCAGACGCTGCAGTCTGAAGCCTGTGGGAAGCAGGGAGCGGGGCTTTGTCAGGGCACTCCGTCCCCAACAAGGACATAAACCTCTCCCTACGCCTACCTCACTGACTAGACCCCTTTCCGCCAGGGTTTCCTGGGCCCAGGAGTGCATAGGAGTTCTCTGGGCAGACAGCCGGGTGGCTGGCGGCGCGCTCTCTCCTCTTGTCCGGGTCTCATCTCCCGGGGCCGGCCCTCCACTAGCCATCCTCCCCCTCATCCCTACCCGGACCACAGGACGTACCAGCTGCGCCGAGCTCGTGATGCCTCAGGTTGTTGAACCAGCCGTCATAGCGCTGCACTTCCCAGGACAGTGCAGGTGAGTCCTGGCCGCCTGTGAGGCAGAGTGGTTCCTCAGCGCTAGCCTTCCTGCGACCACTCCAGGACCCAGGGCCTCTGTCCCTGCTTCTCCCGCTCCCTGAGTGCCCCCAATCCTACCCAAGAGGCGACACTGCACGGCGTTGAAGGTGCGCCAGGAAGTTTCCCATCCTGCTGACCTGCGCTGCGATTTGACCGATCTTGCAGAGGTACTCCACCCGCAAGAGGTACTGGGCGACTTCGCTAAGCTAGGGGCACCGGATACTTACCCGCTGGATCCAGGGATGCAGTCAGTAGAGCTCCCAGGAGCACCACCGCCTTTGGCTTTGCCCAGAGCATGCTGACCCTGCCGCCTGGGAAGTGGGAGGTGATATGTGAGGGACAAGGAGTTAGTGTCCCTCATGTCTACAGCCCACACAGGGTGAGGAGGTGCCAGCTGTTTTCACTTCTGGAGCAAAGCTTTAAGGAGCATCACCAAGGACCCACATCCCACCTCTCTCTTTTCAGGACATCTAGTAGGCACTGATGCCAGTCGCCACTTTCCACCTGGTGGAAGAACTAACCCCAACCAAAGGAACACACAGGGCACTAGTCCTCTGGGGTTTGTCAGTCCCAGGCAGAACTTCACCTCCAGCCTTCCAGGGCTCCCCCCCTACCCCCCAGCCCAGCGCCCAGCTTCAAATCCTCATCCCCAACCGCTCAGTAACTGCTGGGAATCCCTGACCTGCAGCCGTTGATACTCTGCAGTGAGTGCCTGTGCAAGGACAGGAGGGATAGGAAGATCATGCCCTAAACCCCAGTCCAACTTCTGGTTTAGGGCCCCCATTTGGGGCAGAAGTCTTTTCCCTTGGAATCTTTGCTTCTTTGCTCTCCTCCCTGTCTCCACCTTCCCAACACAGCACGCCTCCCCTCCCAGTTCTGAAGATCCCAGCCTCCCCGATGGCACTCTCACCCTCTTCTCTGGATGGCACTCTCACCCTCTTCTCTGGATCCTCGAAGGCCAGCTGCCCTGGTGTCCACTCAGGTCAGACTAGAGCCAAGAGTGTGCATCTGGGCGGGAGGCTGGCCTTCTTGCTGTGGAGTCAGGGCTCTTCTCATTTGCATAGCAACCTCCGCCCCTTATTTGCAAGTTCTCTTCCCAATCGCACCAAGCTGCCAAGCCCTGACATCCGCCCAGCAAGCTGCTCAGGCTGCTATAAAAGGGGTCCAGATTCCACACCACTTCCAAACACAGAGCAAACCCGCAGAGCCTTGAACGTAACTGGTTACAACCAGTGAGAAATAATTCCTCTCTCCCACCTACCCAACCCTGCCCCAGCCAATCCAGAGCACTTGAAGGCAACCGGCGGCCACTGCACTTCCTTAGGGAAAGTCAGGAGCTCAGGCTTGACCATCCCATTGAGTCCTGTCCAAGAACGCAGGGGACCGGATAAAGATAAGTGGGACCCAGGCTCGGCTGCCAGGTACCTGCTATTCCCACTCCAGCAGACCCAGCTTGGCCGGGTTGCAGCATGACTCTGTGGAATGGTGAGCTGCCTTTCTACCCCCAGCCCCGGCATGCCCCTGGCATCAGCGTCCCACTGCTCATCGTCATTCTGGTGTTCCTGGCCTTGGCTGCCAGCTTCCTGCTCATCTTGCCTGGGATTCGTGGCCACTCGGTAAGGGGGTGCTAGATGCTACGGACTGGGGGCCTTGGGCAGCTGGTCTCTGGAAGACCTAGGACAGGTAATGTGGTTCCAAGTGCCTCCATGGATAGTCAGACTGAAACACTGAACCAGAGGAGCATAGGTGGAGCAGACAGAAGTCTGGGGCAGCAGGCACGCCTTTCCAAGAACCGGGGGAGGTTGAGGCCCTGTACAAAACAACCTGGAAACCGACCCCACTTAGATCATTCAGGAAGCTGATGCAGAGAGTGAGTGCCCAGTCCAGTAATCCTGGGGCTGATTCTAGTCTTCACATGCCGCTGGAATCTCCTTCCCTCAGACTGTGGCTGCACTCCAGTCTCAGCCTTAAGATGATGACTTAATGACTGGCAGACCAAGAGGACAGAAACCAGCAGCTGAGACTGCTGTGTTTCACTGGTGTGAAAGTCTCAGCAGCTGAGACTGCTGTGTTTCTGCTGCGTAGAGTTGCATACATATGAGTGCTCCCATCCTAAGGGCTCAGACACTCCCACCCAGGATTCGAAGTTATAACAGACTGGGTACTTTTCCTTGGACTCCTCCCCCCTCACTTCTCCTAGAACCTAAGTTGTTTTTCAAGTCTATGGGTTCCTAGCTTCCCTGAGTCTTGATCTGTGTTGGTTTCCTTGGGAAACTGGTGCACCTAGGAATATCTGAGAGGCTGCATTCCCACCTCGTCTACTTGGTGACAGGACCCTGGGGCCACCCTCTCCTAGAGTAGATGACCCCTGCCTGCCTACCACTTCTGGACTCACTGAGCCTCACCATAGTAGTGATTCAAGTAGCCAGAAGCCAGATAGCTGGTGGGTGAAGGTGGTGGGCCTGCACCAGACAGAAAGCCATGTTGCAGGGTGCACTGGGAAATGGGACTGGGGCAGCAGAAGTGCATTGCTAGAAAACTTCAGAAATGGCAATGGCTCAGAGGAAACTGTACAAAAAACCAAGACTGACTTCAGCTTCAAAGCATCAGGAATGGAACTGGGAAAAGGGTGTGGTGCAAGAGGGGACAGTTTCAGAGGCACTAAAGATCTAGGTGGCATGGGGTCAAGGGAGGTCTTGGGGACTCTAGCCGGGCAGTTACCAAGCCTGACCCAGGTACCTATTCCTGCAGCGCTGGTTTTGGCTGGTGAGAGTTCTTCTCAGTCTCTTCATAGGCGCAGAAATTGTGGGTGAGTGTGTGGTGCAGCAGGTGGGAAGAGGACCTGGGGTGAGGATGGAGGTGGGCAGAGGGCACCTGGGAAAATCGAGATTTGGGGTCGTGTCCTGCTCCCTCTTCCCATTCTTCAGCTTTCTAGTGCCCACTCTTACACCTTTACCATGTATACCACATTGGACCCCTAGACCCCCCTCATCTCTCTGCACTGCACCCTACCTGCCATCATCACCCTCCCCATGCCATCTCCCCAATTCTCTCTGTACCCCTCCCCACACACTGTGCCTCTCCCCACAGCCGTGCACTTCAGCGCACAGTGGTCAGTGGGTGGGGTGAACACCAACACATCCTACAAGGCCTTCAGCGCAGCACGAGTCAGAGCCCATGTTGGTCTGCACGTCGGCCTGGAGGGAATTAATATTACACTCACAGGTGAGGGGGCTGGGGCAAAGTGAATTCCTGGGTTGTCGGACTCCATGGTTGGGGGAGTGTGGCAGGGACAGCTGGAGGAAATCTCGGACCCCACAGGCTCAAATAGTGTTTATTCCTTTTGGAGCCGTGCTTTCCTCAACCGCTGCCAAACCGCTTTTTCTCACACCTCCACTTTCCTCTTCGTGTTTGCTTAGTTGCGGGGTCCCCTGCAGCGTGCGGCTCCGTGACTCCACCGCCCGCCCGCCCTCTGCAGGGACCCCAGTGCAGCAGCTGAACGAAACTATAGACTACAACGAGCGCTTCAACTGGCGCCTGGGCGAGAACTATGCCGAGGAGTACTCGGAGGCGCTTGAGAAGGGGCTGCCAGATCCAGTTCTCTACTTGGCCGAGAAGTTCACCCCGAGCAGCCCCTGCGGGCTCTACCGCCAGTACCGCCTGGCGGGGCACTATGCTTCGGCCACGCTGTGGTGAGCGCTGGAGGGAAGCACGCGTGACTGAGGGAGGGACTGTCGCGGTGGGGGCGTGTGAGCCAGCCCCACATAGCTGCTGGAGGTGCGAGTTTCCACCTCTCGGGTCAGAAAGAAAGTCACGGGGTCCTCCGCACAGACCTGGGAACCCAGAGAGACCAGGCAGAGGCTGCGAGCCGGCCCCTCCCCTGTAAGGCTCCCCTGTGCCTACGCCATCACAGTCCCGGCTTTCCTTCTGGGGTGGGGACGGAGGGGGAGCGAGGCTGGGGTAACCCCGCTCACAGCGCAGTGGGTCCCCTCCGCAGGGTGGCTTTCTGCTTCTGGCTCCTCTCCAACGGGCTGCTCTCCATGCCGGTTCCGCTCTACGGGGGCCTGGCGCTCCTGACCACCGGTGCCTTCACGCTCTTCTCTATCTTCGCCTTCGCCTCCATCTCCAGCGTGCAGCTCTGCCCGCTCCGTCTCGGCTCCGCCACTCTCACCACTCACTATGGCTCCGCCTTTTGGGTCACCCTGGCCACCGGTGAGGACTGAGGAGGCGGATTCCGGGAGGCTGGGGTGGGGACTGGATTTATACTGCTGTGTGCTTTACAATGGACAAAACGAGTTCACACATATTATCTAATCTCCTCTTAAGAGTTCCTAGAGGCAGGTGTGGTTATGCCCGTTTTGCACATGAGGGGAGAGGGTTCTGAGGGGTTCAGTATCTTGCTCCAGTTAGCACATGAAACTGTGTATCGTGTAATCCATATCAGAGGTGTTCCTGCCCTGTGTGTTGGGGGAGGAAATGCAAAAGGTAGCCCCCAGGAGATGGAGGGGGCAGGCCAGACTCTGGCCTGGAGCCCTGACTACCCTGTTTCCTTCCTTCTGCGCTGCCGCAGGCATCCTGTGCCTCCTGCTGGGAGTGGCGGTGGTGAGTCTCCACTACTCTTGGCCCAGCGCGCTTCGCACCTTCCTGGACCGAAGCGGCAAGGACTATGGTAGCCAGGCGAAAGGGAGCTCGCCTCTCATCCTGAACAACCCACTGCATAAGCAGTTTGGAGCCCTGGACTTAACGACCAATACTAACCTCTGAGGGGGACTCATCCTCAGACTGTTACCCCACCTCGGTTCCCAGCAAGCCAGGTAGCAATGCCGGCTGGGGCTGGGCCGGGATAGCCCAAAGAAAGTCACTGCTCGGGAAGGGGTGGGGGTGGGGGAGCCACTGGGGAAAAGCAGGTGGCCTCAGACGGGCTGCAACTCCTGCACCCAGGGAAAAGTCTCCCAGAGTGACCTGTAAATAAATATTTTTCCTTTTTTTTTTTTTT
>NW_026057582.1:86785333-86808812 GCF_023721935.1 Panthera uncia
GGGGGGGGTTAGTGCTGGGCCAGAGGCTCTGGCACAGAATTACTGAGGAGTTAGGGTGACAGAAAGGGTAGGGTGGGGGAATTTTGAGTCTCAGAGGGCTGGGAGCTGCTTACCCCTGTCATTATACCAGGAATGTGGTGTTTGCCTACTTGGGTAACAAATGGGGTCAAAAATGCACCTCAGCCTCTGTCTCTCACATGTACACATATGTATACACACACATACACACACACACAGAGTTCACTTGTCACTGCTGTGGGATTAGGATATCCTCATGGCACTGGGCCCTTCTGATGTCACACCCACCCCAGGCTCAGCCCAGCCAGATGGAAGTCTCCTCTCTAGGTCTCTCTGAGTCTCAGTCTTGCACTCACTTGGGTACCTCCTGGGGTTGTGCAGAAGGGGACCTACACAGCCACATGTGGCCATGTTTTTGCCCAGAGCCAAAGTTCCCAAGGGCAGAAACATTGCTCACTGCCTCCTTGGGGTCTACTGCTCAGCCACATCTGAACCAGGCCCACAGCTGTGGAGAGATGAGGCACCAGACCCCAAATCCCTCCAATCACCTCCTGGTCTCTCACCTGCATGCCAGAAGAAGACATTGGGCTGCAGGGCACTGGGGCTCGTGTTGGTGACAGCCACTAGAACATCCCGCAGGGAAGTGTTTCTGATCTCCGCAATCTCTTCCTCAGAGAACAGCCTGGGGGTGGGAGAGGTGAGGAGCTACTGCCGTGGTAGAGGGAGAGGCCTGAGGAAAGAGGCCTAGAGGGGCTGAGGACTCAGTGGAGTCAGTTGAGAATCCAGGGCCCATGGGGTTGCTTACTTTACACACTGAGGGCCTGGGGCCCGGGCCAATGGGGGGTTGGAGGAAGGGTCCAGGAAGGCCTTACCCATTCCTAGTGTTCTCAAACCAGTAGCGGTCACCATCCCGCAACCGCACAAACTGGTTGAGGACGATGGCGCTGAAGAGAGGCCCAGGGTCCCCATGGCTCTCCAGAAGCCCCCCAGGGAGCAGCTCCAGTCGGGACAGGTCCTGGTTATACAGGGCAGCTGTGGCCTCCAGCACCTGAGGCCAAGAAAGGACAGGAGTGAGTGCAAAGACCTGGCACCCACCCTGGGGCAAAGAGGTAGTTCCCAGGTATCAGCCTCAAGGATGATAATAATAAATGACAGTGACATTCACTCACTTATTATGCCCCAGGCACTGCTCTGAGTGCTTTACATAAGTTAACTCATTTATGGGAACTCACAGATTCAGCTGCCTATTTTATAAAGTTGGAATAAAACAGGCAGCCAGTTCCCTATGTAGCTTGCTCTTAAAAAGGTATAAAAGTTGCAATCCCTATCAAAATAACACCAGCATTCTTCACAGAGCTATAACAAACAATCCTCAAATTTGTATGGAACCAGAAAAGACCCCAAATAGCCTAAGCAATCTTGAAAAAGAAAACCAAAGCTGGAGGCATCACAATTCCAGACTTCAAGATGTATTACAAAGCTGTAATCATCAAGACAGTATGGTACTGACACAAAAACAAAAACTCAGATCAGTGGAATAGAATACAGAACCCAGGGGGCACCTGGGTGGTTCAGTTGGTTAGATGTCTGACCTCAGCTCAGGTCATGATGTCACAGTTTTCTCTCTGCCCCTCCTCCACTTGCACTCTGTCTCTATCTTAAAAAAAAAATAAAAACATTAAAAATTTTTAAAAAAGAATAGAGAACCCAGGGGGAAAAAAAAAGAATAGAGAACCCAGAAATGGACCCACAAACGTATGGCCAACTAATCTTTGACAAAGCAGGAAAGAATATCCCATGGAATAAAGACAGTCTCTTCAGCAGATGGTGTTGGGAAAACTGGACAGTGACATGCAGAAGACTGGACCTGGACCACTTTCTTACACCATACACAAAAATAAACTCAAAATGGATGAAAGACCTAAATGTAAGACAGGAAGTCATCAAAATCCTCAGGGAGAAAGTAGGCTAAACCCTCTTTGACCTTGGCCATGGCAATTTACTCAACACGTCTCCAGAAGGGAAAAAAAAGCAAAAATGAACTATTTGGGCCTCATCAAAATAAAAGCTTTCTCCACAGTGAAGGAAACAATCAGCAAAATTAAAAGACAAATGATGGAATGGGAGAAGATATTTGCAAATGGCATATCAGGTAAAGGGTTAGTATCCAAAATCTATAAAGATCTTATCAAACTCAATACCCAAAAAAACAAATCATCCAGTGAAGAAATGGGCAGAAGACACGAATAGATACTTTTCCAAAGAAGACATCCAGATGGCCAACTGACACATGAAAAAATGCTCAACATCACTCATCATCAGAGAAATACAAATCAAAATCACAACAAAATACCACCTTACACCTGTCAGAATGGCTAACATTAACAACTCAGGCAACAACAGATGTTGGTAAGGATGCAGAGAAAGAGGATCTCTTTTGCACTGCTGATGGGAATGCAAGCTGGTGCAGCCACCCTGGAAAACAGTATGGAGGTTCCTCAAAAAATTAAAAATAAACTACCCTACCACCCAGCAATTGCACTACTAGGTATCTATCCAAGGGATACAGGTGTGCTGTTTTGAAGGGGCACACTCACTCCGATGTTTATAGCAGCGCTATTGACAACAAAGTATGGACAGAGCCCAAATGTCCATCAATGGATGAATGGATAAAGAAAATGTGGCATATATATACAGTGGAGTATTATTCGGCAATCAAAAAGAATGAAATCTTGCCATTTGCAACTACTTGGATGAAACTATAGGATCTTATGCTAAGCAAAATTAGTCAGAGAAAGACAAATTATCCTATGACTTCACTCATATGAGGAATTTAGATACAAAACAGATGAACATAATGCAAGGGAAGCAAAAATAATACAAAAACAGGGAGGGGGACAAAACATAGGAGACTTTTAAATATGGAGAACAAACAGAAGATTACTGGAGGGGTTGTGGGAGGGGGTATGGGCTAAATGGGTAAGAGGCATTAAGGAATCTACTCCTGAAATCATTGTTGCACCATGTGCTAACTAACTTGGATATAAATTAAAAAAATAAATTATGTAAAAAAAAAAAGGTATGAAAGTGGAGGGTCAAAATCAGTGCAAAAGTTGGAATGGTAGAATTGTGTTTGAAAAGGTTTCTGTTGTTTAGAGCTAAGAAAGTTTTTGAAAAGCAAATTCCTGCCTGTATGTTGCCTTTTGGAGACAGACTTCAACATTATATGAGCAGCATTTTCATTTTCCCTTTTTTTTTCTTTTTTTGAGCATTTTCTACCTGACCTTTAATTCTTTTTGCCCCACATAAACACATGATCAGCTTAATTCTAATGAGGCCCCGTTAAAGTTTAAGGTTTGTTACTTTTGGTATGCCTGGTGATTCCTATCCTTACATTGATTTTATAAAGTTTACAAGCCCCATGTGCATATTGCTTCTTCATCAGCTTTTTAATTGTCCACTTTCCAATAATCTTGTAAAAAAGTAAGGACAAAAACAATAAAATAAGTATGAAATTATGGAAACATCACTGTGCCAAGATGGTAAGGGAACCCAAACTGGTCTGTTGGCTGGCAGGCAATGCCACTTGTCCAGGTGATAGCTGAGGGTGTGACAATTGACTCCCCGAGGCAGCTTGAGTATCAGTGCATATAAAAATACAGCTTGTTCCTGGATTGAGGACCTTCTACACCTGCTCAGATGGTTGTTGGGAAGAGTGAATGAGATAATGCCTATTAAGTGCCTGGCATGCAGTAGATACTCAACAATCATTTGCTAGATCTGAACACTCACAAAATCGCATGCCAAATCCTGCTGGTTTGGTAACCTCTATTCTGGTTATGAAACTGGGAAAAGCCACCTCAGTGAGTCCTGTCCCTCTCATCAGAGACTTGTCTCTAGTGTTGGTGTCTCATTGCCTGCTTTCTGTGTCTTGGGCCAATGTGCCCTGGCCCTCCCACCCTGTCCCCTGGGTCCCCACCCCTCCTTACAGCGTGGTTGGTCTGGGAGAGTGCAGGGTTGATGTCCTGCCATCTGGTGATGGGAGGCAGACCCAGTGCTGTCCTGGCCTTTGTATAAGAGGGCAGGCCCAGATCACGGCCCCTCTGCAGACAGCTGGCCAGGTAGTCTGTGCGGGAAAACTTCAGAGACCCGGGCCAGAAATCTGGGGATGAAATACCAGAGAGTCTGAGAGAGCTCAGGGCCACCACAGCTCCACTAGCCCAGGACTCAGGCTCCAACCAGCCCCAAGGGGACCAGAATCACACAGAGGGAACGATGGTCAACAGGTCTCTCAGCAGTGAAAGAGTGCAGGATCCCAGCCCCAGGCACTCCTCCCAGCCTGGCTCTGGAGCTCCAGCAGAATCCCCACCCAGGGGCCAGGGGTGTACCACCTTCAGGGACAGCCTCAGGCTCACCTAGCACATCCTCAACCACCACATGGTCCTCTTGCTCAGCGATCTGGGAGGCCATGCCCAGCAGCAGTGCATCCACATCTTCAGCTTTTTGTAGGTTTGGATGCTTTGGGAACGAGGAGAGAATATGGGGCTGAAGGTTGAGCACCAAGGCTCTCTCCACCCCATAGTCCAAGTCCTGGGCCCAGTGAGTGCTGACATTTGCTCTAAAACCAGCAGGCCATTCCCCCTCCATAGGTTGATTCCCCACTCAAGGTGAGTGACGTCCCCATCCAAAGCTCATGCTGCTGGAAGACAGGCCTCCACAAATGCAAAGGATCTAAAACTTTACTTCTATTTTAAGAGACTTGACAGTATGGTTGACAAAGGCACTAGAACATCTACGTCTTGGTCCTTGCTCTTGTTAGTGAGTAGCTGTGGGCAAGTCACAGGACCTCTCTGAACTCAGTGTCCTTCCCTTAATAAAAAGAGCATTAGGGATACAATACAATACAATACAATAAAAGCAATTAGGAGGACACAGGTCTCTTTCAACTCAGCTCCATGATTCTGAATTCTGTGCTTTTCTCTTCTCTCTTTTCCTCTTACCTCTTTTCTCCTCTTATGAACACTCTACACAGAATATCAGATTTTGCTTTAAATTATTCATCAATGATCTTCACCCACTCAGGCCTGGTTTGGATGGACAGATTATCCCTGATATCTCTCAGAACCCTTCCTCCTCTTTGCTCTCCTCTCAACATGCCCTGGGTGTGTCTAATTGGGACATTTCCTTGGAGGGTGGGATGGCTGGGGTACTCCATGGCCTACAAGGGACCAGAGCTGTCAAGACAGAAGAAAAACCTATGGGGAAGCAATGAATGTAGAGCCACACCTGCACAGGCCTCACTGTCCCTCACACAGCCCTGAGGTGGGGGTGGAGGACTGACTTTTGACCATGTACAGCTGACTGCTGTGGCTCTACTGTCCACTTTCACCACACACCCTCAGACACAAATACACCCACACACCCACACACACACCCTATACACACTACACACATACACCCACCCACATATGTGCCCCCAGTCCTGACCTCTCGGCTCCAGTAGCTGTTGCAGACCCGAAGAGCTCTGGAGATGCTTGAGTTCCTATTGATGACCTCTTGGAAATGACAACTGGCATTTCTGAAATGCAAGGAGCAGGGGAGTGATGACTGAGGCTATGGGGTCCTAAAGTCAGGCATCAGCTCTGGTCTCCAAGGCTATATACAGCCAGGGGCCCAGGTCATTGTAAAACCCCAGAAATGTACCCAAAGCATGTGCATGCCTCCCCTTTCCCCCATCTCTTCCTTTCTCCATCCCTCTCTGTCTATATATATATTACTAAACAGCATGGGGCTCTATTTAGAGTACCTTTCTCTCCCAATTCCCAAAGAAAGAGTTTACATATTATCATGTAATATGTAAACATGGCTATTGTCACACATGTCCAAAAATTGTTCCAGAGTAGGAAAATGTAACCTATGAATTATTTAAATTATAATCAACTGTAAAAAATAAACTGCCATGCTTTGTTCCATATACATTAAATATATATATATATTTAGTTTAAAGTTTCCTTTTTATTATTTTGGAATCAAAGTTTTTCTTCAGCTCTCACAAATTTTTTTATAATTCCCTCAAAAGGCTTGCACAACTCAGGTCCTGTGCTTATAGCTAAAAATGCCCCCAATGTGGTGTCAAGACCTAAGGTTTAGACCAGCAGGCTTTGTGACTCACCCTCTGAACCTCAATTAGCCCGTGTTTAATTGGGGAGGTTAATATACACACCAGCTGTAGGAAAACGGATAAAGTGCTTAAAAACCACAATGACGTGTTTTTAAACGATTGTTCATCTTCCCTCTCCAAATTCACTGTTCCCTTGGGGAAATGAGCACCCTTCAGACTGATAATCCTGTCCTGAGGGCTCCTGAGAGCAGATTTTTCTGAAATGACACCACCACCCCTTCCAACACAGACATTTATGCTGGGCCCTCACCTCATGTAGACGCCAGGAGGCACCATGGTGGAGAAGAACTGCTCAGAGGCCGCCAGGAACTCTGGGGAGATGCTGGGGTCCAGGAAAGGGCTGTATCCTGGGGAAAGAGGATACTAAAATTTAACCCTTAAACCACCCAGCCTCCCTCCCCATGGCTCCTGTCCCCCTCGAAAAAACTCCTGCCGGCTCTCCCATTCTTCCTCCCCATCCGTTCACCTGCATACTTCGGGGGTGTTGTCTGCAGGAAGCTGGGCAGCCACTCATACAGAGCGATGTTCTGAGGGACAAGAGAAGGCAAAAGGGAGGCAAGCGCTGGAGCAGCCGCCCTGGGAGGGATCCGAGCCCAAGGAAGGCTTCGGTGGGAGATGAGGGTCAGACAGGGGCAGTCACGAGGGAGGCAACTCAAACAGGGAAGGTGCGGAGGCCCGGCCCCCACAAGGAACCTGGGATGGCAGAGGAGGGCGGCTACATAAGAACGACAGCAAAGGCTCGAGGATCACAGCACTTTGCCTCCTCATCGTCTCCACGTCCACTCCGAGACGAGACGCTAGCCCCAGTTCTGGGGAGCAGCGTCCTCCTGCAAAAGGGCGTTTCCGGGGACTGCCCGTCGGAGGATGGAGGGCCCTGCGCAGCAGGCAGGGGCGGGGCGGGGAGGGGGTGCGGACTGACCTGGTAGGTGGCGATGACCCTCTTGCGCGCGTGCTGAAACAGCTCCTCGTCCCCCCACCGCGGGTGCTCGCGGGCCAGCCGCTGCGCCCACACGTTGTGGTAGCGGAACCACAGCAGGCCCAGCGCCTGCAGGAAGGGGTCGCGGTTCCCTCGCTCCGCCCCGAAGGCTGCACGCGACGCCGTGGGGCCGCAGGGGAAGAGACGCGCGGCGGTGTGACCACGGGGAGCGCAACCTCGGCGCCCCCCAGCCCGCCCCACCGCGCGCCCCGGCCGCCGCAGCCCACCCCGCGGCCTCACCATACAGCCCCCGGGGCCCGCGCTGTCCGGTGGCGGGGTCGGGCGGCGTCCACATGAGCAGGGGGCTTTGCGCGTTGCGGGGGAAGGCGGGGTCGGGCCCCGACGCCAGCTGCCCCCCGGAGAAGCTCCGCAGCGCGTCGCTCCAGGAGTGCGAGGAGCCATAGATGGCGCTGCCGTCCAGCCAGCCCGTCACCTCGTTGGTCTGCGGGGGCACCGGGAGGGTGAGCCCAGGGTGAGCCGCGGGCGGAGTAGCTGAGACGGGTAAGGGGGCGCCAGGGCCAGCCCAGCGTCGGGGGGGTGGGGGGGGGGGGGGGGGGGGGGGCGGAGCCTCTCCCGGCCCGGCCCTGCCAGGCCCCGCCCCCGCGACCCCGCCTGCCTCGTCTCACCAGGTCCCGGGGGTTACTGGGGCTCTGTCCGGTCTCGGGGTCCCAGCGGCTCCTCTGGAAGGGTAGGACCACGTCCCCGCGCTGGTCGGGGTCGAACACCGGGTCCCCGGGCGGGATGTGGATGTTGAGGAACTCGGCTGGGCAGCCAGGTGTCTCCACGCTCACCAGGTCGGACAGCACGTGGTAGCCTGTCCGCAATGGGGGCGTGCTAGGGCCAGCTGAGGGCCTGGCACTCTCGTTTCTGTATCAGGTATCCAGCCCTCCCCTACTCCCCTTGAAGCATCAAAAGACTCCTCAGATTTTGGGGGCAAGTCCAAGTCTTGACCTCCTCCACCCTTCCCAATCCTTTGTTACACCTTGGTCCAGACTGTTTTCATTGCCAGTTTGGTCTTCTCCTTGGTAACTGGGAGGTGCCCGGTGAGTGTGCCTAGGCAATTGGGCTGGGAACACCTGCTGCAACATGCAGCTGGGAGCAGCCTGCCCAGAGGGCCTGCCAGTCTCACTGTGAGGCTAGATACGGGGAATCAAATGCAGTCCCCCCCCTCCCCCCCCCCCGAGGGCTAGCAGGGGCCAGGCATTCCTGCTGGGGACCAACAACCCCCAAACCCGGGGCGGGCCCCCCCCCCCGCCCCCCCATTTTGCCACCCCCCCCCCCCCCCCAGACCTTTGGCCAAAGGCAAAAGACTGAGACTGCCCTGACACTGTCCTAGGAGCCACAGGGGCAAAGAGTGAGAATAGGGTCCCACCACGAGTCCCTACCAGATTATTTTCGTGCTCCTGCCTCCATCTGTACTCCCAACAACAGCTCAACGTGGGGCAAATTTATACCTCCACCAACCAGACTTTCTCCCTCTAGTTTTTCTTCCCCAGAAAAAGAAATACAAGACATAGCTTTCTCCACTTAAGAAAAATCATTTTAGGCCCTAGACATCTTGTGATTTACAACTACTTGCCCAAAGCATATTCTTGACTTATCTTTGCAGGATTTAAACCCCTTGGAGCACTCAGATACCAGAACAATTAAAGGCAGAGAACTGATGTCAACCTTTGCGGCCCTTTTGTTTTTCATCAATTAAGACCTGAACTCTGTCTCCCTGAGATGACTTTTGCCTAAATTCTAGGCTGAATTCCCCACTGTACAAGTGCCTTTGTGAATCTGTATGTACCTTTAGCTTAAAACTTCCCAGTTTTGTTGTTTGGGAAGACATTGCTTTGGGAAATAACCCCTACGTTCTCCTTTACTTTTTCCAAGTAAAACTCTTCCCTTTCCTATTCTTGGCTTGGTTGTGTCTTTTGGCTCAAAACCCACCAAAGGCCAAATTCAGTTTCACATAACGTCACCTCCCCCCTCCATCTCTCACCCCCATCTCTGAGACCCTCCATCACTTCTCTCTCTCACTCCCTGACTCCCCGCTCAGACATAGACGTGTCCAGCTGACCCTACTGGCCTCCCTCCCCCAGAAGTTGAGGCCCTCACCAAAGAAGACTCCCAGCACTGTTCGGTTTCGCAGGGAGGCCTGTCCTGCAGGGCCCCTCATGGCAGTGTTGCTAAGGTCTCTGGGGTTGGGCAGGTGGGGTTCTCTCAAGGGCTGGTACACACCATCTGCATAGCTGGCTGGGACTAGGCGCTGCAGCCGAGAGCCTGCAGTAGGAGAGGTAGAGACAAGGATAAATCCTCACTGGGGCTTGCTTACCTCCTCTCTCCCACGATTCCCTCCATACCACAGGGAACCCATGAGCCTTTGCTGGTACCTGCCATCCCTTGCCCCTTAGTACCACCCTGACCCTAGGGCTGTCTCCACTTGGCCCTCACCTACCTTTGCTGCCCCATCTGTGCTCCATGAGGTTGTTGTACCACCCATCAAATCGCTGCACCTCCCAGGAAATGGGGTTCTGGGCTCCTGTGTGAGAACAGAGGGAAGGGGCAGCTGGGTAAGTCTGTGCATGGGAGGACAGGCAGACATGCAGGACATGGGTCTTGGGAGGCTGGCAAGGGGAGCAGCAGAAGTTGGACCCCCAGCACAGTGTAGAAGGTAGGGTGCAGAGGAAAGAACCCAGGACAGAGTGCTATCCAAACTCAAGTTCAGTCTTTAAGCTGCCCCGTGGGGGAAACATGGCAGGGATCACCTAAGGCAGTATAGTGGGGGGCAGTGTGTGCTGACAACCTCAGAGAGCAAGATAAAGCTGGAGAACAGTGGCAATGTGGAAGGGGATGCAGGAGCTTTCTACTGCTCTCACACCTCAGCTCCCAGAGGGACACTGCAGGACAGAAACCATTCCCAGCCCTAAGATATCATATGGAGCAAGAGCCAGTCACACCCTAAAAGCCAACCACTCTTCCATCCAGGGAAGGAGAAGTCATTCTATGACCAAGCCCTGGGTAGGGGCAATGTGGAGAGGGGCTTGGCCCTCTCCTGCTGAGCAGAGCCCAGGGCCAGGGTGCGGGCCCTGCCTGGGGCTGTGGCTCTGGGACCTGTTGCTACTCTGGTCTCTTTCCCAGTTTCTGGGTGGGATCAGGAACTGCCTGGTCATGGGATAACCTTGCCTCTTCTGAGGCAACATGTTCCTCATATAATTCCTCTTATTGACCCTATTGTACTTTCCAAAAACTAGGATCTGGGACAGGGCACTCAGTTCTTGAGGGAAGAGTTCAAACAGTGGGGACAGAGGGAAGGATCTAGAATTAGAGGTGGACCTAGAGGTCCTTCTGGTCAGTGGATCAGATAACCAGATTCCTTTCCCCAAACTAGGAGGCTACAGGGCTAAGTTTCCCTCTCTGCTCACTTCAGAGAACAGAACAGAGAAAGAGAACAAAGAGAAAGAGAAACAGAAGAAAAGGACCCTCATCAGCCATCAAGGGACCCATTCCTCTGACTGTCCTTCCACTCACACCAAGGATAAGATCTCAGAGCTGTGCCTCACACTCCTGTGTGCATGTGCATGCCCACGCATGCACACTCAGTCACCAGGAGGTCAGAGAGGCAAAATGACTCAGACCCTGATGTTTGAGCAAAGAATCCAAGTAAGAATCCAGGACTTGGGGCAGGAACTAGGGGAGCCACATACACATGATCTCTAAAATAAGATGAACTGGTAGCAGAACAAGAAGAGGGTCTTTGGGGGAAGGGTGTAAAGGAGAATGCCTCCTGGGAATAAGTGGCAATAGCTGGGTAGAAAAGGAAAATCCAAGGTCAAGGCAAAGAGAGGCCAGGAAGGAATGGGAATGTGAGCAGCTCCTTCATGGGAGAAGCTGCAGGGGTCTACCACCTCCAGTCAGAGTAGATCATTCCACAGATTTTCTGTGCTTCCTTTTCTTGTCCCTTTTCTTATCCTGCCACACCTGATAGGGCTGATAAGGGGCTTGCTCTTTTTAACTTAACTGGTAGCACCTTCAGCCCGCTTCCCTTCTCAGAGACCCAGACTTCACAAAATGGCCTCAGAGTCTAGCAAGAGACTGTCCAAAACTGATGGTAACAAGATGAAATCTAATGGACCACACAGAGGCAATAGTTGTTTGTTGTTGTTTTCATATTGTTTTAAAACACTGGTGACTTTCCTTCAGCTTTGGGTCCAATCTGACCACAAAATCCTTTATTGTCTTATGTGCCTAATCAGTCTTTTCCCATTTGGGATCAGGGGTCCTTACTTTATGAAGAAAGAGAGAAGAGAGAGGAGAGAGAAAGGGCCTCCAGACTGTAAGGAATGAAATAGGAAATGCTGACACAGCAGGGTTCCTCTGTTCCCAGCTACACTTCTCCTCCAATCTATACTCACCCACGGATGTCCATGACCCAATCAGGAGTGTCCATGCCAGAGCCAGGCAGAGGCCCATGACGAAAGTGATAATAGCGCTTAGGTGTTAGGACACCCTAAAATGGAGACCCTAGGAAAAGAGAACAGGGAGAATGGGTCCCAGAAATTCAGGAGAGTCAGGCCAGGGCCCCTGCAGGCCTCTGTGAATCTAAGTGTGAGCTGGGCCAACACCACAGTGGGGAACAAAGAGCAAGAGACTCACTCGCCCCCAAGAGTCTTTCATTCATTCAACAAACACTTGACACGCATCCACTATTTTTTAGGCATTTAGATCTAGGAACTGGAAATTAAGTGATGAACAAAGCAGACAGAAATCTCTGCCTCTTTGGACTTACCTTCTAAGATTAACTGAAAACCTTGTTTTGGCCCAGCTTCCCAGTGTGTGTGTTCCTTGGACAGAGCCTTGCTTGAGGGCCAGGACACTGAGCTGCTGCTACAGTGTGGTTTTACGCAGGTCACTTCTCTGGTCTGGACCTTGGTTTCCTCTTCCAGCTATGGGAATAAACATGCCTGAACTGTCTACCTCCTAGCATGGTTGCCAGAATCAGACATGAGATTGAGGTTGAATTCAAAGCAAGAAAAGCGACAGGTGTTATGTAAATGTGATATAGAGAGAGGGTGGGCTGGAGCTTGGCTCTTCTAGGCAGACTCAAAGAATGCAGCACCAGGTGCTCCTGTGTTTGGTGCCAGCTTTCCTCTCTCTCTCCCTCTCTCCAGGCTAACAACTCAATCACCCAGGGACAATAGGGAAATGGAGGCAGCAGGAGATTCAGACTGGGACTCCTGAGTGGCACAGGGAGTGCCTAAGGTGAGTGCAGACCTTCTAAGGCAGCATATAGACACTGGGGGTGGGTTGGGGCTGGGGAACTATCTAATGGAAGAAAGTGAGAGTTCAGAGAAAGCCTTATCTCAGACTAAACTCTCAGGACTCCTGAACATGTTGTCTAGTCAAATAGGAGGAGCCCTGGAGGGTGATCTCATCCCAACTTGCCAACTCCCATGAAACAAATGAAAAACCCTAGGCCCTGTCATAACTCAAAAGCTCAGCATTCCACCCACTCCATCTGAGACTTCCCAGATGGTGGTCTTTGAGAGTTTGTGAAGAGCAGGGCCCTGAATGGTTGAAGCCGTAAGGATGTTGGAGTGGCCACAGTGGTCCTTCCCTGATCTAGGATGCCCTGCCCCTTCACCCCTACCACTTTGTCTTGTCTTTAGGATCCGGGGCCCCAGACACCAATGTACCACTCAACCCATAAAAGCATGCAGTGAGCTTTCAGGCCAGGCTGTGGGGATAACCTGAAGAGGAATGTGGGCATGCTTAACAATCACTCCTTGTGGGTGGGTAGCCCGTGATTTATATAGCAATATTGGTTCAGTAACTTCCTAACAACCTTGAGTGGAAGGCATAACCTTATGACAGAGCAGTGAAGCCCCAGGCAGTGGCAGAACCAGGGAGAGAACACAGGCCTACCTTGTTCTTAACCCACATGGCTACTTTTCCAGTCTGAAATCCTAGAATGGGGACCCTGGGGTGGGGGAAATAGGAGCCAAGGCCATAGGGATTCCAATCTGGTCCCAAGGGAGGGCTGAAGGGGAAGCCTGGACTCTAAAAGCCCAAAGCTCCCTCCCTGGCGTAATGTGCTGGTGCCGGGGAGAGTTCCAGAGAGATCCCCTAGGCCCAAGCAAATTAGGCCACCCAACATTCAAGGTTCTCTGAGAATCAAAAACTTGGGGTGGGGTGTGTGAGGATAGGCCCGAACGGGTTCCCTTTCAGCCTCAGGCTAATAACGCAGGCGCAGGGGGGCCAGGGCTAGAATTCCCCTTCCCTCCAAAAGCGTAGCGGAGCTGGGGCACACTCCGCTGCAGCCACGCCGGTGGCTCTCCCTCCCTCCCGAGCGTCTGGGCCCGCGGGCCTGAGAAACCCTCCTCGGTCTGACCTGTGGCCGCGGCGTCCCTCGACCCCAAAGTGAGGACTGGCTCGCTCCTGGCTCGCCGCGAGGTCCGCGACGCCCGCTCCCGGCCGGCTCCCTCCGCAGCTCTGCGCGGGGAGGGCGGGCGGGGCCGGGGGTGATGAGGGGCAGGCGCGGCCCAGTTCTAAGGCGGGGCGGGGCGAAGTGGGGCGGGAGGCCAGCCAGCGCGCCCGCGACCCGCAGAAGTGCTCCGAGAGGCCCGAAGCGCGCCAGGTGAGACGGCGCGGGCTCGCGGGGCTCAGGTAGGGGAGCTCTCCCGTCCGTGGCGAGAGCTCGGCTAGTGCGGCTACGGGGACAGAGAAAGGGGCAAGTCTGCTGGGGCTGGGGGGGGGGGAGAAGACCTTGGGGGGGGGGGGGAGGCAGTGGAGGCGCTCCCCGAAACTCTCCATATCGTCGGATCTGGGCTCCAAGACCAAGAGGATCGGCGAACGCCCGCAGAGCAGGCCAGGCGTCCGAGCAAGACATTCGTCCTAAGACCCTGAGAGTGTCTGTGGCAACCATCCCCTGGGGTTCCTCGTGAGCTCTCGGGGTCTCAGGCCCTCCAGCCTCGCCCGCGCCCCACCGGTCTCCAGACTGCATCTCTAGGTTTGTGCCGGAGCTGCCCGGGAGTTCTGGGCAGGGGGCAGGAGGAGGAAGGGCCGGAGGGGTGGCTGCGCAGGGGACGGCTCTTGTCCACGGTCCCTCCTCTGTCCCAGACCGAGGGCGGGGGGCAGCGCCTCTGATCCTCGGGTGCGGTCTGAGAAGGTTGAGAGCGACTTGGAGTGGCGGGCGGGGAAGCACCCCAAACCCGGTTTGTCCGGTCATAGCCTGGTCCTTAAGTGAATTAGGAGAAGAGGAAGGTTGGAAGCGAGCCCCGCCAAGAGAAAGGGAGCGCATTCGGTGATAGAACGTCTGGACCTCGTTCCCGCCCCCAGGAGCGCTGCTTGTGAGGTTCCACAGGGAGGAAGCGAGCGGCGCGGGCTGCCACGCACGCACTGTGTGGAAGGGGCGAAGGTAGGAAGACAGTGGTCCGGGTGTGAATGGCGGGGTTGATGAAGCTGCTGGGGTCGGTGTGGTCGGGATGGGTTTTGAAGGGGGCCTTGGAGTGCTGCCCCCATCCAGGCCCCTAGGGGCGCACTTCCAGTGCCCCCCTCCCCCCGCAAGTTCAGATCAAGTGGGAGTTACTCAAAGAGAAAGCTTGGTAAGAAGTTAAGAGGAGAAAAGAAAAACCTCGGAAGACCATATATGCCACAAGGTTTACAGACATGGAATCCTTATCTCGGCCTGCCTGGAGCCTAGATAGTTTATTTGCATGATTCAGCGTCCCTGGGCTCCCTACTTACTTCAGCCCTCAACCCACTTCTCAGATCTTCTGTTTCTCCACTTAATTCTTTCCTTAGTGCAACAACATACACATGCCCACACACCTTCCTGAAGAAAAGAGGCTGGGACAGGAGTTTCTGACAGTTCTCACCAGCCAGAGCTGTCAACTTTAATGGGATCAACCCCCACCAAAGAAACAAAATAATCACATTCTAATAGCTGTGTATCACCAGTCAGCGCTCTTGGCAACTCCAGCCATGTCACCCATTCCTTCCTGGAGAATTATAGTATTTCTGAGTTCCAGAAGATGTGGGATGTGGGGAGAGGGAGACTCTAAGAGAGGCCACAGAGCACTAAGAAAGTACGTAAGAACTTTGAATGCTGAAGACCAGCTGTATCAGGCTGGATTTTCTTAAAGATTTGTAACTTTATTTCTTATCCACCCCTTTTAACACACACAGGAACCCCACTTCAACCTGGGATTGGTAAAGATTGGGTAACGTCTGAAATACAACTGAGCATTAGAAATGCTTCAGTAATTTAAGGGAGTTCAGAAAGGGGGAAAAAGTGTCCCTCACTTCTCTAGGCTGGGTGAGAAAGGAGGACCCCAGAGTGTGGGGATTGGCCCACCCCATTGAGAAAACACCTGTTTTGTCACAGGGGCCTCTGACTGAGGGTTTATGTACCTAGTTCTCTATGTTACTAAGCAGTACTTTCTTCTTGTGTCTATATTTCTGTTTACATGAAATTGTAGGTGTATGTCTGACTGTATCTTGCACTTATTTGTATTAAGGTACATTGTGTATATATACGAGTCATGGTAGTGAGCTAGGGGAAAGGGAGTGAAGACTGAAAAGAGATTTTTCTCAGATTGGAAGAAATTCTACTGTCAGACCCTTCTTGGCTTGCCAAGGAGGAAGATGTTCCAGAGGCAAATTATAAGCTTTGTAGGAAAAGCAGGATTGCTGGGTATAGGGACATTTCATTTAGTCCCACCACTTCATGCAGGAGGCTTGTTAGCTTAATTATTAAAACCAATTTTGGATCAGGGTCATCCAAAATTAGCTTTAGATTAGGCAATGGAGATTAAGGAAAACCTAATTCCTTAAATTAAACAAAAAGAATTTTATTCACTGTCTTTTTGCTTTAGTCACCTTTGATAAATATTTTGGTGAATTGGAAATAAGTTAACATTGTCCTTCTGTACTTAAGATACAGAGAGACTTTTGTTAGTGTTTCTTTGAAGCATCACGTTAATGGAGGTGAGCCATTCTTGTAAAGTATTTTATAAACTCCTACTAAAATATATGCAGGAATAATGCTGATATGTAACGCTAAACAAAGTACATTACACTATTATTATTTGCTTATATTGCAGCTCTTTGTTTTTGAAATTTCAGCTTATAACATGTATTCATAGTATTAGCAAACTTGCTTTATCTTCCCACCTTACTAACCAAGATATTCTACATTTTACAGCCTTTTTAAAAACATAAAGCCTTCCATCACAATTGTAATGGCTTTAGTCTAGGTGTCATAAAGAATAAATTCTTAGACCAATAAGTAAAATAAATATCACTATCATATATTCACAATTCGTAGTTACTTAGCTTTAGCTAGAGTTGAAACATATGTTTCAGATTCAGTTAAACGTGAACATTCATGCTTTGGACTCCAACTACTAGAAGAGGCTTTCTGAAAATTTTGTGAAAGCACTACAGATTGACAGGGTTGGTCAAATCCCTTCCTGCCCAATCCTTAGGCCTATATTGGTGACACTCAATTAACATTGAATGAGAATAGAATACTCTATAGGGCACAGAGGGATCATAGCTCCCTCTTGTGTGTGAAATAGAGGATGCCACCTACAGAGAGGAAGTCACTCATTCACATATATTCATTCATTCAACCCACAAGCTGATTAGTATATGCTACATGCAGGGGATGCAAAGATGGAGATTAGAAGCTAATAGGGAGACTGATGTTCAAACAATTACAATCCAATGTGATTATTGTGATCGTGGAGGTATATTCAAAATGCAGTCAGAACATCAGAGGTAGGAACATCTACACTGGCCCAATGGTGTCAAAAAAAACTTCACAGAGGAGGTAACATGAGCTGAGACTTGAAGGGTGAAAAGGAGTTTGCTAAGGGGTAAGAGCATTCCAGGCAGAGGAAATAGCATATACAAAGGCATGAAGAGTTAAAAGAGTATGTCAGATTCAGGGAGAGGCCAATAGTTCAGTATGGCTAGAGGTTAGGCTGGGCCAAAGATGGAGGTGCAATGGTAGATGAGATCCGATCATAAAGGACTTTGTATGTGATTGTGAGATTAGGTTTTACCTAGAGCAAAGAAATAAAATGATTATATTTCCTTGTTAGAAAACAATGTTCTGGCACCAGGCAAGATAGAATGAGACTGAACCAGGGCAGTAGGGAAGGAAATTCATGGATGGTTTCAAGAAATGTTTAGGAGATAAGATGGTCCATCTTTCTGGCTTATTTTATTGATACACTGGTGATGTCACCAAAGAGACAAAGAAAACAGAATAAAAAGCAGAGCAGAGACAGTGAATTCAGTTTGGGACCTGTTAAATCTGAGGCATCCATGGGGAAGCCAAGTGAAAATGTCAATGGGACAATTGGCCCAGATAAGAGGTCTGTCTAGAGACATAGATTTGAGAAGCATCAGCCATGGGAATAGATGAGTTTGCCTACGGAATCATGAAGAGTACTAGAAGAAAAGAGCCAAGGCAGAATCCTGGGAAGCAGAAACATTTCAGAGAGAGGAAGTACTAGCAAAGGAGCCACAAAAGTCACGGCCAAAGGCAGGAGACCCAGGAGAACATGCTGTCATGGAGATTCAAGGAGGACACGTTTGAAGAAAGGGGAAACAGTCCACAATGCCAAATACCACAGAGAGGTTAAGAAGGATGAGACGTGAAAACTTCCCTTTGGATTTAGCATGTGATAACCTAATGGAGAAGATGGGAATGGAGAGAAGCCAGATTGCAATGGGTTGAGGAAATAAAGCAGTGGAGACACCAGCATAGACTATTCTTCCCAAAAGCCTGGCTATGAAAGGGGGAGAGTGAGATAAGACAGTAGCTGGAGGGGACTGAGAAGTTCAAGGGAGAGGGTCCTTTCTCTTTGTGTTCTTAAAATGGGAGAAATTTAAGCATATCTTTGAGAGAAGGAGCCAGCAGAGAAAGAGAAGCTGACAAGTTGTGTAGAAAATGGGGGATGACTAGGGAAAGGTGGTTGTGAAAGCAGGCAAGGATTGGAGTGAGAGCCCAGGAGAAAAGGAGATACCCATTCCCCTGCAATGGAAGAATTGAAGAGTTAAGAAAAAAGCAAAACTTCATGGGAAAACCAAGGCTCAGAGCTTACGTGACTTGTCCAAAAGACAGGATTAAAACTGTCTCTGTCTTTTTGCCTGACACTATGCTACCCACCCCCCCCCCCCCCCCACCCCCCCCCCCCCCCCAGAGATAGCATAGGAGGTGGCCAGCCTAGAAAGAGAGTGAAAGGTTGGGAGCCACAGGGTATTATAGAAGAATCACAGAATTTAGAACTAGAGGGGACATGAAGATCATCATATCCAATTGCAGATGAGGAAACCAAGGACCAACAAGGTTGTCATTTGCCTGCCTAATGTTTTAAAATAAGTGAAGAACTGGTTCCAGCCCAGGGTTCTCTCCAACAAGGATTGGATAAGGAGATAAATGGAGTAGTCAGATGTCCTCTCTTGCCCAATCTTGTAGCTTCTATCTATTCATGTCACTCTGTTTCAGGTATTATTCTTAGCACTTTACACACGCAATCTTGTCTCACACTCACAATGACCCTGTGAAGTAAACACTGTCATCCTTACTTTTAATAAAACCAAGTATCTGTAGGGGTCAAGTAACTTGCAAGAGGCAGATACAGAATTCAAACACAGAGCTGCTTAACTTCAAACTTATTCTTTCACTATATCACTTAATAAGACACTACCTAGCCAGACTATAAACAATGGAGCCTCCTGGGCAAACCAAGGCCCCAGTACAGATCACACACAGGGAAATGAGCAGAGGTGGGATCATTGATTGTAAAATAAGGTGAGCTAAGTTGATTTCAATTATTTTAGAGTTTCCAGAGGAGGAGTCAGGGTGCTTGAGAAAGCTAGACAGACCAGTGTGGGCAGTGCCAGGACCAGGAATCAGCCCTCTGATGATATCGTTGGATTATATATTTAGCAAAGCTGTCTGGCCTTTGTTCCTTTGGATACTGAGAAGGAAAGCCAATCTTTTTGTAATCTGTACCAACTTTCACCCTTATGCCTTCGCTTGATAGCTATATAGTAAATATAGTTCTTTTTATGTCCTGTGATCTGTCTGATTAGGCTGGAGGCCTGAGAGAGATAAAAGAGAATTATATTTCTTAAGACAGTCCCAGCGGAAGCAGAGAAGCCTCGAGGGTGGTTGTGGCACTGATTTAGGGGACCTAAGGGTTAGGAAAGGAGCATGGGGCAACAGAGATGGATTGCCAAGACCCTCATTCCCTCACAGCCAAAACACAGGGAGATGGATGGCAGAGGAGCAATGGAAAGACAGTAGCAGTAGAATCTGGTGAGCTCCAGAGATGAGGGAACTGGTCTGGTTTATTCTTAGCTGTATCTTCAGCACCAAGAATAGTACCTAGCTCATAGACATAAACATCTATTGTCCTACAGCATATGCCTCCCTGTCACAGCCCCATCAAAATGGCTGCTTTTGGACACACATTCCCCTTCTATACTGGCCTCAAGCCAATCTTCCCAATGGACACCACCTTGGCCGTCATCATTGCCATCTTTCTGACTGCACTGGTCACCTTCATCATCATCCTACCTGGCATTCGGGGCAAGATGGTGAGAAACAAACCCAGCCCTGGAGACCCAGCCCCAGAGAGACCTTGGCCTCAAGGTGAGGGGGCCAGACTCTCTGACTACAACCAGACTCAGGAAAGAGACTCCAGTCCTGAAAAAGTGTCACCCATCCCCCAGGAGGGAGCTGCCTACTCATTGATTCAACACATAATTTATTGAGAACCTATTATGTGGCAGACACTCTGATCTCAATTGACCAAATGACCTCAGTTTTAGAACCCCTGCCCCACACACCCAAGAATGGAAAGAGGAAGGGTGGATTTGGAAGGAGGGTGTTCCTTCCTAAACCCACCCACCCTGTGACTCAGAGGGTGTTCTGGCTGCTGCGGGTGGTGACCAGCTTATTCATCGGGGCCGTGATCCTAGGTGAGTATAATTCTGGGCAACTGCCTCTGTGCCATCTAGTTTGCCCCACAGCCAACCTCCCCTCTCCTTGTTGCCTTACAGCAACTTCTGATTCCGGGGGGGGGGTGGGAGGGGCATAAGCAGAGTGTGATCAAGGAAGTCTTGGATTCTGACCCCTTTATTCATCTTGGGCAAACATATTATTGTCAAGCTAACCATGAGCTAGACCCTGAGCTAGTTAATAGATAAACAATTATGCGCAAAAGAGACCTAGACCCCTTGGAGCTCTCCTTCTGACTCTAACCCAGTAATGCCCAGATTTTCCTGAGTTCCTGTATGTCCAACTCCCCAACTCCAGCTGTGAATTTCAGTTCTGAGTGGTTCGTGGGCCAGGTGAGCACGAACACATCATACAAGGCCTTCAGTTCCAAATGGATCAGTGCTGACGTTGGGCTGCAGGTTGGGCTGGGAGGAGTCAACATTACACTTACAGGTAAGTGATGGTTCTTACCTGTGAGGGAGAAGATTCTGCTGTGTTTTTGGAATCTAATTTGGTGTGGTCTAAAGTTCTACGGGATGGAGGGATGGTAGGAAGGGAAATTTCCAGAGATTAATAGCAGCTTCTGTACACCTGCCTAATGTGATGAGCCCCTACCCAGGCTTGAGTTCCTCCTAAGCACACCTGCCCCACTCCCCCAGGGATCCCAGTGCAGCAGTTGAATGAGACCATCAATTACAATGAGGAGTTCACATGGCGCCTGGGTGAAAACTATGCTGAGGAATATGCAAAGGCACTGGAGAAGGGGCTGCCGGACCCTGTGCTCTACCTGGCTGAGAAGTTCACCCCGAACAGCCCATGTGGACTGCATGGCCAGTACCGCCTGGCAGGACACTACACCTCAGCCACGCTCTGGTGAGTGTGGGATAGAGGCCAGCCTAGACCCAGGGATGGTGTTTCTATCCATCTTTCCTCCACTTATGTGGAAATCCCTAGTGGGACAGGCTGGCACCAACCCCACAGTGCTTGGTTGGGAAACCTATAGGCAGAAAACTGTGTCTCACATCTCTGGGGTATTCTTGGCTGCCTGAGCCTCCATGTGGGCCCTTCCAAATAGAAGTGTCTAGGCCAACATTCACTAGGTCCTTGGCTCTCCAGGGTGGCATTCCTCTGCTGGCTGCTGGCCAATGTGATGCTGTCCATGCCCGTGCTGGTCTACGGTGGCCACATGCTGCTAGCCACAGGCATCTTCCAGCTGTTGGGACTGCTCTTCTTCTCCACGGCCACATCACTCACACCACCCTGTCCCCTGCGCCTGGGCACTGCTACGCTGCACACTCACCACGGGCCTGCCTTCTGGATCACATTGACCACAGGTGAAGTCCAGCCCTGAAGACAGACACAGGGCTTAGGGCCAGGGAGGGAGGGCCAGGGACCACAATATTGGTGGGGGTTGAGGGTCTGCCTCTGGGAGCCAAGATGCCTTTCCTCCCTTTAAAGCCCCATCCCTCTTACATCACTCATCAGGGCTTTTTCTCCCCAGTTCCACTACCCACCCCCATAGATGCCTACTCCCTGTGTCTTCTGTCTCTGTCATGTTCCTCATCTCCTAACTCTCCCTTCACCCAACTCTTTCCCAAATCTTCCAATCTTCTGTCCATGCCCGCTTCCCCCAAACACTCTTCTCTATGTCCCCCATTCCTAGAACCCTTCTCTTTCCTGCTTCACATGGCTTTAAATTGTCTTACAGGTCTTTCTCCTCTCCTATTCTCTCATGCCCCTTCTCATGCCTTCTCCTCTGTGCCCTGCCCTTCCCCCAGGGTTCTCTATTTTCAGAGTTCTCTCTCTCTTTCTTCTGACATGTAATTCAAAGAGCACTGGACTTAGAGTCAAAGCTCAGAAAAATAGAGCCACACCAGCCGTATGACCCTAAGCTAGTCACTTCTCTGAATCCCAGTTGCTCTGAAACAGGGATGCCAGCATTCTCTGAGAGTTGTTCTGATGCTCTTGCAAGAGTTCCTTGGGAGGGTATTAGTATCACCAAGGCAGGACACCTATTGTCTCATCCCCAGGACTGCTTTGTGTGCTGCTGGGCCTGGCCATGGCAGTGGCCCACAGGATGCATCCCCAAAGGCTGAAGGCTTTCTTCACCCAGAGTTCAGGAGAGGATCCTGCACTGGAATGGAATCCTGAAGAAGGGGGACTCCTGAGCCCTCGCTACCGGTCCACAGCCGAGAGTCCCGAGCCCCAGGACATTCCCCTGTCAGAGGCTTCCTCTGAGGCATGCTGTAAGAAAGAGCATCCCAGAGAGCCTGACTGTACCCTATAAGGCTCTTCTCCCTGGTGGCCACCCGGACTTCCAGTCTGGTTCCAGATCTCATTGGAGCCTCATAAACCACCAGAAATGACTGCAGGTTGGGTTGTTTCAGCCCCCCAGCCCCAATCTATAGGTGGAGAAGGAAAAAGAGGCTTTTCCTTTTAAAAAACAAAACAAAAAGCCCTAATATGCTAAACAGAAATTGGAGCCACCCATAAACCCTGTCTCTATGGTAAGACCAAGCAAGTGCTGCCTGTCTGTGCACAGCAACCCTGCCTTCCCTTGATAACTTGCCTCTTTGAGGTGCCATTTATTGAAACTCAGCTTCATTTACATAATGTGTGTGTGTGTGTGTGTGTGTGTGTGTGTGTGTGTTGGGGAGGTTATAGTGTGATACCTGTATGGTCCCTCTTATCCCTCTTGTTTCCCTTTTTCTGGGTCCCTTTTGTTCTTCTTTTACTTCCCCAACTTGTGTGATCTCTTAGTACAATGAAAGTCCTGGGCCAGAGAAGAAACCAAACTTCTTGTCCCAGGATATCAACCACATGTGCTACATTATCTTTAAGCTTCCCTTCTCAAATCTGGCAAATAAGATTGTAGGTCTTGCCAAGGACCTAAAAAATAATCCCAGGATTTATTTTTATGCCTTGCCGACATCTACTTTAGTTAGCCCTCAGATACCACCTCTTAGTGAATAAACTGGAGTTAGTAAATTACCTCAAAAATGCCATTCCCTCCAGGTCCACTCACCTGGGCCAGTGAAGGGGAAACCCACTGGGCCAATGGGATAGTGACCTGCCTGGTCACTCCTACCGACCATCCACCTGGGGCAGTTCAGGAAGATACTGGTTCTGGTGAGTTCCCCTTTGGGCTCACTAGAGGGCGCCTCTCTCCCAGAGCCTCGTGGCAAGGCAGAGAGAATGGACTTGGCTGCTTCCAGCCCAAGAAGTCCGCTGAGGACTCATATTCCCTAAGTCTGGGAAAGCCATGAAATGTAATGGAAACAATTAAAAAAAAAAAAAA